>NC_139982.1:26137021-26297967 GCF_963993115.1 Abramis brama | reverse complement strand
GTTCATGTCCCTAATTCCCAATTCAATATGTGATGCAATTGCTTTGTTTCGCATAGGGGTCCCAGGTTACCCCTCCTCTCGCATCTGCAGGAAGAGTTTAGACGGACCCCTTACCTTACTGTCAAAGACGGGGGAATAGATGTGGGAATGTTGGGGGCAAGGTGGGCCGCTCTGGGATGGTGGCAAAGCCGGAATCCAGGTCAGGTGTCTGGAAAACACAATCTGTCTCATAGCAACAGGGTTTGCTCACAGGGACTGGCCATGCACTTCAGATAAAATACCCTCTCTTTGCAACCTAAATGCTTATCTCTGCCATTTTGCAGCCTTTGGAAAACTTTGAAGGTCTGGGATAGAGGTCCGATTGAATGTATATCCTTCACTGACAGGTAAACACTGATGTTTGTTTATGGATGGGTCAAGTATGTTGGTCACAGAAATGCCATTCATGTTTTGAAGAATTGAAACTGTAACTAAAATGGAAGAATTTAATACTTTGCTGTGCAGAAAGTCATGAATTGAGAACTACTTAACCAATGCAGCCAACCACTGAGGACATCTACACAAAATGACCTTTTTTTTTATTTTATTTTTTTATGTCTGTACATTCTTTTGTCCTCAGGGAGTATTAGGGTAATAAAACAATAGTACTCATCTGTCAGATTTATTCAAATCAAACCAATGTATTCCTCAAAACCTTCTACCGCAAGTTTTCTTCCATTTCTTCTCCCTCTTTTCAGCACTTTCCATGAACAGGGTACAAGGAACATAAACTAATAAAAAATTTTTTAAAAGTTTAGCGATTTCTTAGAAATGCTGTTGAAAGTGGATCAGACCAAGCACCAAAACACACTTGTAGCCAATCAGCAGGAGGGGGTGTGTCCACTCATGATGGGGGAGGAGAGAGAGTGAGCAAGAGAGAGATTTGAAGAAAGATTGTAGAAAGAGAGATGGCTGAGAGACATTAACAAAAGAGAAAAGTTCAGAAGAATATCACTGGAAAAAGAGGGATTTTGATCAGGTAAGAGCTTTAGGACTCGTGTTAATAGTAGAAAAGCTTTCCAGCACTGAAGAGACTTCAAGAGAAGGCCTGAAAATGGATGCCGAGGTTGTATAGTTTCTGCACCATATTGCTGTGTTTTACTGAACCAAGATGCTGTTGTTGTAATGTTAGCTATAGTGACAGGACAGTTTTGAGTGTCATTGTTTGTCTGGAGCTGGTGTGCTCCTATCAACCATTAACAAACTCTTGCTTGTATATACTCTTGTGTACTATATATTATAATTTCTTTATATATATATATTCTTTGTCGTTTGTTCGTCATCTTCACTTTATTTTTCGCAAAGTGTTACTTTGCTTCGCTTAAGCTATGATAAGGAGACATCTACTCTTGCATCACGTGTGTGTGCATTTGGGGGCTGAGCAATGAATGGAGAGGTGTGTTTGTTTGGGATGATTTCAAATATCAACAGTGTTTCACTTGCTGCACCCGGTTGATTGCTAACCTCATGATGTCAAAATAACTATTAAATCGGTTGTTTTATTTTACCAATTTTACCACTCTTACCAAAATTTGGGACATTTTGATTATAAAAGGCTGATATTTTGGGACAGACGGCACAGATCACTAATGCACTGATGCAAAAAAATTGGATTACATTGGACACAAATGTGTATAGTATTTGTGGAAAGCTGATTTTTTTCTGTATTTTACCTTGTTGGCAAAATCTATACATTTCTCTCTCCATGTTTATAGACATGAATGAAGAAAACAGCATAAGTGCCATGTGTTCTCAAGGTTCAACTCAAAGGCTTCTATAGATGGTCATTATTCGTTGAGATGGATGGTTATTGAAGCTCTATGGAAAATGTATACAATGACCCAAAAGAAAACTAATTAATTCATTTCCAATGGCCTGTTTGTGTGATCTCGCTTTTGCGTGCTTCCGGATGAAGGAAAACCAGTATGTTTTTTTCACCAACATTCAGAGAATATACATTTTCTTCTCCTTATTGAAAATAAATCTAGCTTTTGTCAGTTGCTCAATTTGTGGCCATAGGGTCCCACGAAACTTGTGTTTTGTCCATTTGTTGAATAACCTTTTGTCTGTCGTTCCATTTGGATCTGGAAATGTACAACAAGGCATGTCTCTACCATACATCTTTGCACAGGTCAGGTGAACAGGCCACAACAAAAACTGAATCTACACTTACAGATACATTTGCTTATTGTCTGGTTATGTTCAGGTCAAGGAACCATCCACTGTCATTTGTGTTTTCCATTCAATGTCTAAAAATGCCATCCGTTTGAAAAATTGTAGACCTTGGGTTGTGGCTGGAAAGAAAGCTCTCACCTAAATCACTGTAATCGGAGCTACTCCACAAGAACGGGCTTGGTTTAATGACGTTTGAGTATCACAGAGAGAATGTCTCTTGAAATAAGACGACAACATCTCAGAATGCATTAGCAAGCTAGAGAGAATATGAGGTGCTAATAAAATATTTATACGTGCATGCAAACAAACTGAGACGTACAGACAATAACCCCCTCCTGCTTCTTAACTTTTAGCTGTGCTCTCAAAGGGCACATCACTGATAAGACTTTGGAGAGCGTTAATTCTTCCTGACAGAATATGCCATCGAGCTATTTTTTTCCTATTTTTGCTCCTCTGACCCTGATTATCGTCATTACCACCCAGGCAGCTGACAAGGAGACCTTAAGGGATATCATTTTCTATTAAACCACGTATGGCAGGAGCCTAGATATTTTACAGTTAAATCATCGAGAATGTGAATGAAGCTGAGAATTCAGGAGTTGAAGTATCTCAGCTGTAAGGGTTAAAATATAAATATAAGTCTATTAAAATATCTAATGAAAATATTTTTTATTAATTAATAATAATAATAATAATAAATGTATTGAACAAAATCTGTTAAAAATATTGCCAAAAAAATATAATTTTAAGGCCAACTGACAACACTGTCATTTTTTATCTAAATGCAACAGCAGACAGAGGAACGTTTTTTTCATTAAATAACGAGTTAAATTTTGCCTTTTCCCACAAATCTATCGTATGATTTTAGAAGATTCGTAATATTGCATACAAGTCATAAAGACAAAAAAAAAATTGCAGCATCAAGCAATATCTAATGATTCATATCACAGTAAAATTTTCCAAGTTTTGATTTTAGATTGAGAGAAAACTCTGATTAATCACATGTCCACTAGTGGACGTCATGCATCAATTGCTATATTTCAGCTACAATTCATAATTATAATGTGAATATTGTTTTTGAAACTTAAAACTTAAAAACTTAATCTGCAGTGACTTTTTTTACTGTAAATAAATGTATTTGTATTATTAGAATGTAATTTTCATTGACATTGAAAAAAGTCATGTGATTACATAAGTATGACACTATGTTCGTAATGCATTACTTTACTTGTTAGATCAAAAAGTAATCTGATTTCATAATGCATGTTATTGTAATGCGTTTTTTTATTCATAACATCAAAAAGTAATCTGATTACGTAATGCATGTTACTTGTAATGCGTTTCTTTACTCATAACATCAAAAAGTAATCTGATTACATAATGCATGTTACTTGTAATGCGTTTCCTTACTCATAACATCAAAAAGTAATCTGATTATGTAATGTGCGTTATTGTAATGCGTTTCTTTACTCATAACATCAAAAAGTAATCTGATTACGTAATGCGTGTTACTTGTAATGTGTTTCTTTACTCGTTACATCAAAAAGTAATATGATTAGGTAATGCACATTACTTGTAGTTAATTACTTGTTAGATCAAAAAGTAATCTGATTAGGTAATGCATGTTACTTGTAATGCGTTACCCCCAACACTGATCATTTCAGATGAGATCGAAAAAACGTATCGCTAGGTTTTCTCAGAGGAGGGCTATGATAGAAATGTGCATGTCCATCTTGAACATAATCAGAATTATCAGCTAATAAGGGTAAATCTCCATACTCTGGTGCACTGGAGGGAGCATCTGAGTGGTTTCCACAGTTGTACCTTGACAGGCTGTAGAAAATTCTGATGTAATCACGTCCTCATGTTCTGATATCAAAGATACGCGAAGTGGAACTTGTATGAAGTTGTATGAAGCCTTTGCAATATTTTGCATTTATATTTTTTGTATATATTTTATAGTTTTCACATGATTTGATATAATTGTATTGATTAGTTTGTTAAATTCACATACTTTATCTGTTTGATTATTGTCTTATATTTAATACAATATATCTTCAGTTTAAACCATAACCGCATGCTGTCCACTCAAGTGGACATCTGAAGATCTCTTTGAAAAATTTGTAAAAAAATACAATAAAAAATCAATTCTTGTTTTTCATGCCCTAAGAGCAATAAAAACACATAGGAAAAAAAAATCCTGACTGAGGTTATCATAATTCATGCATGAAAGGGTTAAAGTTTGACAACCACAGTCCTCAATAATTTTTTGACAGAGGCTTAAAAAGTATATATTTTTTAGAATACAGTTGATTAACATGAAGATGAGTAAATGAGTAAACAAATGATTATATTCCTATGATTATATTTCTCATTTTGACCAGAAATGCAGCTTGAAGTACTGAAGATCACATATAATAGGATTACAATTCCCATTTTTCTGAGTTTTCTAGTTATGTCCAATGATACTGTCTTGCACCCGAAGGAAAAAGTTGAACTTTTAATGAACAAACTCATTAAAACTGCAATGGCTATTTTCAGAAATATCTCATTTGGGCTCTCTTGCACCAGATTGAAGCGCTTTTCAATTGCACACAGAAGTCCTCTGACGTGCCTGAGAGTTTTCACGGCCTGCTCTAAAACCACATCATTAAAGCAAGAGCAGCTTCCCATCGCGAGGGAAGGAAACCCCTCTGGACTGTGGCATGGGTCCAGCTCACCAGGGGTGACCAGATTATCTCCCGAGCTCCCACATGTCCAGATGTGTCCAGCTGAGAAGGGGCAAGCTCAGATGCGAGGGCTTCGAAATCTGCCGGCGCTGCCAAGAATTTTTCGAGTGAAGCACAAATGTGCTATCTCCTTAGCTACGAGGCTTATTTGTGGCACGCAGATTGTCATTTCCTCCATTCAGCTGTCACATAAAACAAGGAAATGTAATTGGAAAGGGAAAATATATTTGTCCACCCACCACAGCAAAAAATTAGATGCAATTAAACACACTTTAATAACATATAATTATGCCATTATGGCGACAATATACCTGTCATGCTCCGATCAGGGAAAATTTAGCTTCTTTAGCGCTTCTGATGCATAAATAGTCAGCCTTCAGGATGAAAGTCAGTCTTTCACAATTAATTTATGAAAAGCAACAGTAATTTCTGGAAACATCGTTCAAAATGAATGCTGTGTTTATACTGTGCTGTGAAAAAATAAGTGCACCGCATGAAAAGTTGGAAGAACATATCGATTCTAGTACTTTACTCTGAAATAATCGATGGATGAAGGTCATACAATTTAACTAATCAAACAAGAAAATATGACTTATTTAACAAATATCTACAGAATCTTCAGTGGGAAAAAATAAGTACACCCCCACATTTAGTAACTGTTATTGTGCCCTTTGGCAGAAATAAAAACATCTTGTAGGAGATTCCTTTAATTGTCCATCTGTCTCAGGCCCTGTTTACAGCTGGTATTAAGATGTGTTTTGGTCGATCGAATCACAAGTAGACGAGGGAGACATTCCCGTTTACACCTGGTGTTTCAATCCGTGTGAGTGCGTGTTAGGATTCAGGAATGGTGAGGGAACATCTTCAAACAAAACTTAGGTCTCCAACCAACAAAGTTTAAATCCCCTCTGGTAAATAATAAAATATTATAATATTATCCCATAATGTTTACACGTTAAGCCAGTAGGTAGAGAGTAGTCTTTTTTGGCTGTTCAAACACATTCGATCACATTAGCGTTTACACTACGAAAACAATCCGGTCGAATGCGTTTTCGACTACCTCTGGAAGTGGTCAAAAGCTTCTCCCTCTTGTGATCCGATTGACCAAAACGCATCTTAATACCAGGTGTAAACAGGGCCTCATATAAACTAGACGAAATGTTAGCCACTACAAATGTTAGCCTTTAGCCCAGTTTTGACACAGCTCTGGAATTTGACTTGACCATTACAAATCCCTCCATATCTTTCTTCAGAGATATTCCTTCATGGATTCGCTTGCATGGATTTTCAAATGTCCAAATTTCAGCTTCAAAACCTTTACACATAGCCTCACATCCTCAAGAGCCCTTTGGTGCAAGCAGCAAAACATCCCTAAACCATAAAATATGCACCACCTTGCCTCACAGTTGGTATGTTAGCACCTTCTAAATACTGCATCTGATTCTAAATGTATGGGTGAACTAAGTATTTCCAACCAAAAAAATTTAATTTGTTCAATTATATTGCTTTTTCTGTAATAGCATTGGTAAAATTCAATTACTCTTATCATGGGTTATGCTAACTTTTTCACAGCACTACATAAGTCTAAGGTTTGGCTTCCTCTAGCTCGAACAAGAACTGAAAGAAACAGACTGAAGGAAAGCAGTTCATCGGGGTGATGAGGACAGACACCAGAGGTCAACGTCTCAGCCGCCCAGCTTGATTGCTGGACACTTTCCTCACTTGGAAGGACAACTGGGGTCAGGATTTTGAACATCAAAAGAGCAAGCTGTGCTTGCCATCGTGTCCCATGGATGTCAGATGTGCAATTCCCAATTAGCCGTCAGAGCTGTCAGAAGTGATCATAGATGCCCCATTTTGTGGTCTGTGGAAGCTATACTCATCGTGTGGCTGGAGTCGCTGTGTTTGTACAGTGGTTCAAATAATTCCATGCCATTCCGGGATTTTGACCTATTGGATATTGAATAAGAGCTGGCTTTTGCTTTCTTTTAATCTCTGCTAGAAATTCACAAAGAGTCTTCTTCAAAGCAGAAATGATTTCTTCTTAATTTCCTGCTGTATCAGATGTAGACATGTGCTAAATGTTGTTCGACTGTGTCTTGTATGTCTAGACAGCACAATATACATCACCGATTCTTGCGCATGATATCCATCAGGTGTTCCCAAACAGGTCAACATGTGTCCTTGACCGAATTCTGCATGCTTGTGCAATTATAGATCAACAGATGAGCGGTTCTTCATCATGCCACCTAAGGCCAAGAACATACTTTAAGCAAGCACACAAATGTAGATGCAACATATTTCAGACTTGAGTCAGCAAAAAATCAGACTGAAGGAGCAAGAGACTTGAGGAAGGGTTGTTCTGACTTGGGCAGCAACCATTACCAGTACCATAACTGCATAGCAATAACTGTGAACCAATTGTTTTAAATGCCACAAGTTAATTTAGGCATCACAATATTATAATGCACAGTATGAGTATTGAGATTTGCTTAATATTACATTTAACATTGTTGTTAAATTATTAGTTTTAATAATTAACTTTAAGAGAGCAGTGCCCGGTTGCATAAAGCACCTTAAGTGTAATTTTCCCTTAAGTTCGCCCTTATGTTTCCCTTAAACCTAAGGGTGTTGCAGAAAAAAAAACCTTAAGTGTTACTTAAGGGTTTCTTTAAGTCATAAACGTCATAAACACTTTTTCCCTTAAATTTCCCTTAAATGCTGTTTTTTCACTTAAGTAATCCCTTAAAAAGCGTTAAGTGTTGCATAAAACCCCTTTACGGTCATTTCCCTAAGTATAACTTAAGGTTTGGAAATCGTAACCTTAAGAGTAACGCGGACAAAAATAAGACGACATGGCTGAATTTTTGGAACTAGCTGAAGATCATTATGTGCCAAGAAGAATTTTTAGGGATAGGGAGAACCCTTTGGACCATCTTAGCGATGAAAAATTGTTGCAAGAATACCGATTTGATCGACGCGCAATATTTGACATCGCTAACAAACTAGACGGCGACCTTATAGACGGCGCTAACAAACTAGACGGCGACCTTTGACATTGACCAACTAGACTGCTTATAGCACTGCATTTTTTTTGCAACTGGGAGTTTTCAGACGGTAGTGGGAGATGTTTTCCACGTACATAAATCATCTGTCAGCAGAGTGGTTCACCGGGTTGCAGGGGCTCTTTCCCGTCATTTAAACGCAACGGTCAAGTTTCCTTCCCGTCATGACCAGGAGGTCATTCAAACCAGTTTTTTTCGGAAAGCAGGTTTTCCTCGCATATGTGGTGTTATTGACGGCACAAATATCAGAATACAGGCGCCCCAAACACACGTTAGTGTTTTGCGTATCTATGGCAGCAACAGATTTTTATAACGTGAATCCAGGATTGCTGTCGTGAAACACTTAAATGTTTCCCTTACCTAAGAGAACCGTTTAAGAGATTATATGCAACCCCCTTAAGTTATTCTCTTAGGTAAGGGGAAATCGCCCCTTAAGTATCATACTTAAGGGAAAAACTTAAGGTGCTTTATGCAACTGGGCACAGAGCATTGGATGATGGTACAGATATTCTAAATGTAAAAATAGGTGAAATGAGCATGCAATAATTAAATAAATATTGATAAATAAATAAAAAATAGACACCTCATTAATGTAATGATATTAATGATATATACATATACATATATTATATATATATATATATATATATATATATATATATATATATATATATATTATATATATATTAACTATAACTATTAAAACGTAGTCTAACTCATCTATGAGTTAATATATTGGCTGTTCAGCAATATAGCACTAACATATTGCTTATATTCAAACATAATTTATGCAGAACTGCCAGTAGTTCAGTGTTACTCATCACATCAAAACTTGCTCTTTTCTTCAAAAAAAGAAGAAGAAAAAAGGAATTGAGGGAACTGAAAGAGAGCTAAACAAGTGTTGATTCAAAATATGATTTACCTGGTTATTCATCTGCAAAATGAGGTATCACCACCATCTCCTTCACTGCAGCTGTGTAGTGAAGCACAGAGGACAGAAAAAGAGAGAGAGAGAGAGAGAGAGAGAGAGAGAGAGAGAGAGAGAGAGAGAGAGAGAGCGATTTGAAGTTCACGGGTCCCATCAACAAATTTCACCAGCATCCCATCAGCGGCCAAACGCTTCTGCAATGTCAGCACATTCATGCTCGATGTCTCTTTCTCCTCCTCTATCTCTCATCTGTGTGTCTTTCACCCTGTCACTCCATGCAATTATGTGCATCCGTGCAATGAGAGAGAAATATGGAAACCGACACATACAGTGCAGCAGTTTGTTTGGTCGATATTGTCCTTAGAGACTGATCTGTTGAAGTCACCTGCTTCTCAAAGAGTTCATGAAGGAGATTTTCTCCTTTCTTGTCACCACCATATCCTCGACATCTATTTTTCAGCATGCTGCACCTTTAAGGAGTGTTGTTTCATTTCCAGATTTAAATCCAGCTGCCCCACCTGGGAAACTAATGAGGTGTCTTTAAATGAAATTATTGCAACAGCTGCAATATGTTTTCTGCAGGTAGATGTGCTTATATAATGAGTTTGTTTTGAGCCTGACTGATTGTGTTATTGTTCAGTGTATTGTTCAGTGCTCGGGACGTGTCAAAGGTTGCTTCCGGGGGTGGACGGTTCCAATTACAGCCGAGACCTGTACGACCTTCTCATGCTTTATTTTAAAAGATGTTCTCATGTGTTAAACGTTTGGGAAAGAGTACATTTTTAAGGAATAGTTATTCTGTCATTATTTACTCACCTTCTTGTTGTTTCAAACCTGTCTAACATCAGAAGTCAGGCAGAATATTCATCCTGCTCTTTCCAATACAATGCAAGTCATTTTCTCATTTCATGGCTCTCAAATCTCATTTGCGGTCATGTATAATCAAATAATGCATTAAGATGCATTGCACCGGCTTGATTCCAAATGTCACTGGTTCAAGGGATACGCCAATATTAAAATTCTGGCCAATAACGATACGATTAATTATTTTCATGTTATGGTCGAATCATTTTAATATCTCTCCTATTAAATCTTTCAAATATTGTGTGGAAATAAATAAAACATAAAAGTTGTAAATTTAGGCCACATTTTGATATTTTCTAAAGAAAACATTTAATTGTGTTATTAATTTTTGGTTACATTTTTTATGATGCTTTTTTGAAGGTTTTGAAAATTCACTGTCATTGGAAAAGAGTTCCAGAAGAAACCATATTTTGGAGTGACCGGAGGGTGAGAAAATAATGAAAGATTTTTTTTTGTGAATTATTCAGTGAAACATTTGATAGATTCACATACATATAAACATCTCAAAAACATCACATTGCTTTAGCAATACAGAAGAAAAATAGTAGCAATAGTAGAACAATGCCCTCAGAATCACATTTTCAAGATATAAAGTTGTTGCCGTTTCAGAAGAGAAAACCCTGGGAACAGTTCCCATGTGAATCTTCTGTCAGATCACTAACAACTGTCTATGCTTCTGCTTTATGAATATATCGCTCAAAACTATTCCGACAAATCTGATTTCCTGTAGGGATTCGGAACTAATAGCAAATTTATTCATTGGCGCTGAATCAGACTATATCAGAAGACATCACTGAAGGCAGAGGCTGAAACCCTTCTCTAGACCACAGTCATCTCCATGGTGGAACAAGTGTAAAAATGCTTCTCGATAACAAGCAGCTGCCTTGTATGCCTCAAAAGGGGGTAAACATAATAATTTACAGTAATGACACTCATTTGAAAAACTCTCCCTGTGTATTACAGCCACAGGAACTGGATTAGAGCCACTGAGCCACAAACACTTAGAACAGCAGCATATTCAGTAATGATAAATGTGTGTTTTACGGGTAATTATTCACAAATGAACTGCTACACCTCAGTAGGGCTTGTTTGGGAAATAAAGCCAGGTCTTGCGGTGTGATACTGCATTTTCTCTATCTGTCTCTCTCCATCTCTCTCTTTTTCCCTATATGTGTATGTTCAGAAAGGAACATTAGCATACTCCTGTATAGACTGCAGGGCTAGACATTAACACTTGTCCGGGACAAGTGGATTTTTTAGAGAGAAGAAAATTTTACTTGCCCAACCGGATGTGAATAACAACAAAATAACTAGATAATCACCAAAACATGAGAATGACTCTGATTTTATTACATTAAAGGAACTTGCACACTGAGTCCAAAATTCGCATCCGAAATTTTCGCACGTTAAAAAATAAATACAACCTCACGTTATGTCAATCACACTTATACACTGCCTCCGAAACTTTCGTCCGTCATAAAAATTTTTGTGTCGGGTTCAATTTTCTGCGTTTTTCGCATCCGTAGCAAACATTTTGAATGGTGTTTTGACAATTCAGAACCACCGAATCACGAATACGAAAAAACACATACGAAAATTTTGCGCGGACGATTTCACACAATATTTCAATAAAGAATTAGTTCATATTATTGTCACTTACATTTTAGATGCAGTATTGACTGTTTTGTTCTATTTCAGCAGCGAAAATAGTTTCAAACAAAAATCACAGCAGAACTATAGCACATCTCACAGCAACACTCAGTCGTGTTTCAATTGAACGAAACAGTTGAGTCAAAGATTCAATGACCCATTCATAAACATCTGCCTCATTCTTGAATGAATCAGCTGTTTGAACAAATCGTTTGAATGAATGACTCAATGACTAACTCATTAAGATGGCCACTTGCCGCCACCTACTGGCGGTTTAGTTTCATGTTTAAAAGTCCAATAAATTTTTTCCACAACATTTCTTATTTTTTATAATTGAAAAAATATTTTAAATAATCCCATAACATTATTTAATGCGCAGTTGTACGGTTTTGGTGTAGGTGATTTAATTTGACAGCATAGTGTCCTATTATTGTAATTTAATTCACTGATCAAATTTAAGAATTTGAAATGAAAGATGAAGCATTCACTTAATAAGATTAGGGAAAAAATGCCACTTATAAGGGTAAAAATAAATAAATACACAAGCACATGACAAGGCTTGTTGAGCCCTGGACTGTATTATGTCTGCTATATGTGTAACATAATTTCTACTACTAAGAAGAAAAAAATATGACATTATATTACATACTGCTTCAAAAGTTTATAATTTTCACCTTTCACAGCTCTTAAATCTCATTTGCACTCACATATGTTAATATATGCTGCATTAAGATGCATTGCACCAGGTTTGATGTCACCAAATGTCACTGGTTCTTACGTGGCATACACCTAATAACATAAGCTGTTTATTATTTAGTTTATTATTGCATTGTGGGAGCAGTTTCCCATGCAGTGTGCTCTAGTTTTATACTGCACATGTTGGTAGATATAGTAAGTCATTCAAGTAGTCCATACAGGAAATTTGCATACTGTCCACAATATACACACTGCGAAAATAGAGCAAATATTCCTTTCCAAACATACCTGTGTCTCTCCAAGTCACCGTCTCACTGATTCTTCACCTCTGTACTCCATCTCTCAGCCAGTGTCTATTGATCTCTGGCCCAGGGATTCTCAGCAGGATGGATGGCACTCAGCCGCAATAATGGCAGTCGTTTCTTGTCCCATTCTGCCCGTGCTAAGCGTCACGTGGAGAAGCGAGAGAACAGGACAGCTAAGAGATACAGATATACAGAAAGAGCACTAGATGAAAGAAGTTCAAATGATTCCCAATTTGTGCACATTACACCAGAAACCAGGGGGAACACTGTGTTTATCACTCCTATAATTATCAGCAGAGCCCATTTTTACACGGTGGCCTATATACATATATCTCACCTTCTGTGACCCTGAACTGTAAATTTCTAGATAAAAATCAAAACGATCTGTTTTTAAGTGTTGGTTTTGGGAGTGTGCACCTGCCACTAGCGTCCATGAGGCATCAGAGTAATGTGATGTTAGCAGGGTTATTCGGAGGTTACCCGAGCAAAGTCAAATTCAGCTGCACTTTTCTCCATAAGCGACCTTGCTAAACCGCACACCATACGTTGCCATCACATGATCATATAGCATTGAAAGGAATGGGAATGTATTTGGAGATGTTTACGGGGAGGTTTTTATCATATGACACATTATAAAATTATAGGTGGCAGGATAATTCAGGTGCATTTCTCCTGAATTACTGTAAATGAATTATGCATGAATGTGTCATGGCAATAACAGATTAGAGAGAATAACTAAATGTCAGCAGACAAATATTTTGTCCTTTTTTTATTTATTTTATTTAACGTTTGAGGTGGTATAAACACTGCTTTAAGTGAAAGATCGTACTCTTGAAAGCTCAAGGACTCTTCTGGCAGGCGAAATTGTATCAGTCCAAGTGCATTGTGGGATAGAACAAGGTTGACATTACTTGAAATATGGCATTACTGGGATTGTGTTCACTCGGCTCGCATAGCTGTGGTTGTACTCGAATATATTGCCTGAACTTTACCAATAAAACAAAATTTCTACTTCTCTTTTTTAAGTCAACATAAAATTACACACACTTGGTTCTACTTTGCACAATTCTCCAGTAACCTTGTTCAAAAGAAAATAATCAAAAACTAATAATTTGCTTAATAATATGCTAATATGCTGTAATAGTAATTACAGTCATTTTAAACAACTGTCATAACATGACCAGGCCCAGCCAGCAATTTATTATAATGCAGTCAAGTTCCTCTCTAACTTTTTTCTTGCCATATTGTTTCACTCTATATGGTCTCATGAGAAGTTAAAATAATTCAATGAAAAATAACAAAACCCAAACCTAAACCTAACCATAAAGAAACACTAAAAGTCATATTTCTTTCTACATTTCAAGTCGTACAGTATAATTCGATTTTGCCATTATTTACGAATTATTGAGAGAACTTACAATGCCTCCAATTATATAAGCAAAATGGATTGAGAATTCAATTTTATATTGACTTTGAGAAGATTTTTCGCCCAACATGGGTGAGCAAAAGATGATAAAATTCACTTTTAAGTTCTTATTCTGAATCTGAAATGGAAGCATAATTTCAGTCTTGTCATTTAGGTAATTTCACACTAACTTACAACAACTCTACTGTTCAACAGTGAGTCCCAACCTGCAGCCACACAGATCCCTATACACAGCAGAATGTGCAATTATGTTGTAATACAGACATTTTACAAATGTGAACAGGCACATCAGCAAAATAATGCAGTGTTATACCCATATGCCTTAGAGGCAGCATGCGAGATAGCACCATAGAGGGATGATAACAACACCAATGAAACAACATGGAATTTATGATTACTTACTTAACAAGCCATAACATTAAACTTTGAGGACAAATGACTGAATTATGAATATGTTGGATTTAAGCGATGCATATGGTCTCAATGTGCAATGATTCTAGCTGACAGGACTCTTGGTTTATTTAGATAAGCACTAAAGTTTCGACAAAAATACAAAACATGCTGTGTTTCTCTAACATTAAAGAACGGAGAGGGAATTCACTGACAGATGGAAACAAAACTATGTGATGTAACTGGATGTCAAGATAAATTTGGCTTTAATGTTACCAAATCTCTTGAGTTTGATTTGTTGCATCTTCTCCTTGAGAACATTTCTAATGCACAGACATTTACTCAAAAGAAGGATGAAACATGTACCATCTATCCTTTATTAAGATAATTTCTTTTCCCCAATGATCTTGCGAGAGACCAGCCCTTTATAACAAGTGTACGGTCTGTATTCTTATTCCATAGTCAGCATTAAAATCTGCTGGCTAGGCACAGGTAAACAGAGCTCTTTATTCTGAGTGTGTGTATGATTGATGACTGTAGAGCCTGCTGGGTCGGAAAGCCATCCTGGTGTGTCATGCAATGAGACAAGTGGGGGCTCGATCTGCAAAGATGTATAGAAACCTTCCTTTATATCGGACAGTTGTCGTTACTGAGAATTGGCTGTCGATTGGAGTTAAACCGAGACTGGGCAACATTTATATTTCACTGTTATATCTAGAATATCTTAAAAATGTCCATCCTAATTTTTGCCATTTATATATATATATATATATATATATATATATATATATATATATATATATATATATATCCTCTAATTCATTCACATGTTCATGTATCTTTGCATTCATATGGTAATATATTATGAACATCAGTCATCATGGTGCCTACCTCGTGTTAATGTGATGTCAGAGTGGCAGTATAGTGAGAGTTGGGTAAGGACAAACAAACCCTAATATATTATAACTCCGACAGCGTTTTATTCATTATTTGCAACAAATTCGTGATAGACAATGTAATCCAGAGGATATTAATGGAATACACAAACTGCACTGAAGCCATGTATGTAGCGATGTAGCAATTCTTTTCGAGTATGTAGAGAAATGTAGCGATTCATTTTGAGAAATGTAGCGATTCATTTGAAGAAATGTGGCGATTCTTTTTGAGAAATGTAGCGATTCATTTGAAGAAACGTATTGATTCTTTTTGACAAATGTAGCGATTCATTTGAAGAAACGTATCGATTCTTTTTAACAAATGTAGCGATTCTTTTTGAGAAATGTAGCGATTCTTTTTTAGAAATGTAGCAATTCTTTTCGAGAAATGTAGCGATTCTTTTCGAGAAATGTAGCGATTCTTTTTTAGAAATGTAGCGATTCATTTGAAGAAATGTAGCGATTTTTTTTTTTAATGTAGCGATACTTTGAGCATTGTAACGATTCTTTCTGACAAAAGTAGCGATTCTTTTTGAGAAATGTATCGATTCATTTGAAGAGATGTAGCGATTATTTTCAAGAAATGTTTAAATTCTTTTCCAGATTGCAATTATACATTTCTTACAGTGTAATTATGCATTTATTAGTTTAATTATACATTTAATACAGTGTAATTATACATTTATTACAGTTTAATTACAAATTTATTACAATGTAATTATACATTTATTAGATTGCAATTATGTAATTATTTATTACAGTTCAATTATTCATATATTACAGTGTAATTATATATTTATTACAAAGTAATACTTTTTACAATGTAATTATACGTTTATTACAGTGTAATTATGTTTGTAACACTGTAATGACAGAAGAAATATAGCGTTTCTTTTGAAGAAATGTTTAAATTCTTTTTGAGATTGTAATTATACATTTGTTACAGTGTAATTATACATTTATTACATTGTAATTATAAAAAAATTACAGTGTAGTTATACATTTCTTACAATGTAAATATACATTTACTACAGTTTAATTATACATTTATTAGTGTATTTATAGTAATTATACATTTATTAGAGTATAATTATGCATTTATTATAATGTAATTATAAATGTATTACTATGAAAGTTAAAAAAATTGACAATGTAATTATACATTTGTTAGAGTGTAATTATGCGTTTATTGCAATGTTTGTATACATTTATTATATTGTAATTATGCATTTCAATGGAATCATACATTTATTAAAGTTTAATGTATTACAAGGTAATAATATTTTTAATGTGTAATTATACATTTCTTCCAGTCTAATTGTGTTTGTTACAGTGTAATAACAGAAGAAATGTATCGATTCTTTTGAAGAAATGTATCGATTCTTTTTGAGAAATGTAGCGATTCATTTGAATAAACGACCCACTTGCAGAGCTTCAATTAACACCATAGTAGATTTAGGATTCTATTATGTGTAGCAGAAATACAAAAAAGCACAAAATCATTTCAATATCCAGTAAACACTGTAGGGAGCAGCAGTAAGGATGTATTTGTGAACTCTTTGTGTTCTGGGTCATTTCTGTCTCATACTTTGGTCTGAACTTTAGTTTCTTAGTTGAGGCAGAAGGCCCTTTGAGTTTCCTGAGAAAAAACAATGAGTCTTCAGGGATGAGTTGCTGTGGTAACATCGCTAACAACATTTGAGCCTTTGAGGCGGTTTCATTATTGGCGGTTACTCCAGTTATTTTGATGTTTTAAGTAAATCTGACAATGTGGTTTTGTTACGAAGCTCTCTGGTGCACAGAGGGTACAGCATCCTGAAGAAGGATATGGTTTTATGATTAAACACAAAAGTACATATAACATTGTTGTTATAACATTGACATCACTTTGCCATTGAGTTACGATATCAGACAATCCAGCTTTATTATTAAGTTCTGTTTATTATTAGCCTTACCGTGTAGTGTTCCCATCAATAAATAGTGTGAAATGATTCTAAGATCAATTTTTAGCAGAGCATTTGATAATTTCCTATTCAAAATGATTATGTTAGCAATTTATTATCATTATGATTAGAGAAGAATAATCACATGATCCTTCAGAAATCATTCTAATGCATTTTCAAAAAGAATGCATACAAAATAAGAAACATTTCTTATTATTATCAATGTTGAAAATATATTTTTTGCAGAAACCGTGATACACTACTATTCAAAAAAAATTATTTTAATTTTTTTTAAGCAATCATGCATTAAATTAATCAAGTGGCAGTAAAAACATGTATAATGTTATAAGATTTAATAATGCTCACTCATAAAAAAATATGGTTTCTACAAAAATATATAAACTTCAAAAACTGTTTTCAACATTTGATAAAAATAACCATTGTTGATAATTGAGCAGCAAATCAGCATATTACAATGATATCTGAAGCATCATGGGACACTGAAGACTGGAGTAATGATGCTGAAAATTCAACTTTGCCATCACAGGGATTAATTACATTTTAAAATATATTAGAAAGCAGTTGTTTATTAAGATTTCACAGTATCACTGTTTTTTTAACTAAATGCAGCCTTAATCGGTGAGAATAAGAGACTTTTGACCGGTGGTATTAATTAATTGTTGACATTACCGTTTTAATTGGAAATCTCAAAGTCATTACATCACATAGCATATTTAGTATATAACCGTATTTTATGGATTCTTTCTAATTATAGTCATTTGACAAAAAAGATGCAGTTTGCTGTATTACGAGGGGTGACACATCTTACCCCACTCTCTCCAGCAAATGATTTTCCCTCATTTTATACACAAAGTTTTCATAAGGTGGGGGGACAAAATTGGCTTTTGCAAAAGACGGCAATGGTTCCTGGCGTCTCTGAAGCGGTCTCAATGCCGATACGGTAAAACTGAAAAGATGAGGAAGGACGGAGACTTAAACTCATCTCAGAATGAGTAAAAACCAATTACTGAGTCATTCGTTTCACATTTACTAAGCTCCAGTCAGCCCACCTACACGTTGTGCGTGTGTGTCTCCAGGAGACAGCCAAACATGAGAACACATTTGTTATTGTAAGATTAATGGAACATTAAATGAAGTCCACTTTAATAAAACCACAATACCAAATTAAAAACTGCAATGCTCTATAACACTATAAAAATGTATAAGGGCCTCAAGGCTAATTGCGCTTTACACTAAATGACAAATATTACATCCACTGATCAAGCAAATGGGTGAAAAGACATTGTGGAGCATTTTATGGATGAGCAGTAAATAAATCAAGGCTTGTTTTTACAAAATTCAAGCTGTGCGTTGGTCATATCAAGCTCTTTTAGCCACCGGAGACAAATTGGCGTTTCCGTATCTCTCCCCCTTCCCATCAGTTTCATATTAGTATCAGCTGGCTAAGAGAATTGCATCTGAACTTCCAGTTCACCCTGTTACTTCTGCTTATCCCAGCCTTCCTCGTTTTCTCAGCTTCCACATTGCTTCCTCTGAACTTCAATCTGATCAAATAAGGGAGGAAATAAGAGAGACCGTCTCCAGCGGCAGAGGTATAGCATCGGCGGCGAAATGCTTTTTGAAGAGCAACTGCATGAGAGATGCTCTGTGGCATTTTCTCGTCTGACCCCGCCGTGACCTTTATTCACAGGAAGACTCCATTTTGATTACTTTTTTGGGGGTTATCTTGCGCTCTGTCATCTGGGTTGCCTGTACCCTTTATAACTGCGCTGATTGTGTTTGCCAATTTGTTGCCAGAAGGTTAGCTGTGATAAAAGAATAAAATAGAATTATTCCTGTATGTTATTTTCATAACAAAACTCATTTGTCCTGATGCAAAACTGACTTACCTCTTGAAACACGTGTACACGTTGCTAGTCAGTATATTTTATTTTATTTATTTATTTTTTGTGCTAGTGAGAAATATGTTAAAGTCGGCATGAAACGGATCTTGCGATAGTCTTTACTTAGTGCTACTTAGAGCCCATGTGCTAGTAAACATCAGAGAAGAGAAGAGAAGAGAAGAGAAGAGAAGAGAAGAGAAGAGAAGAGAAGAGAAGAGAAGAGAAGAGAAGAGAAGAGAAGAGAAGAGAAGAGAAGAGAAGAGAAGAGAAGAGAAGTTATTATCATTAAAGATCATAAGGTCACGTGAATTAAAAAAAAAAAAAAGACTTACACAGATAAAGTATAATAAATACTGCAATATTTCATTTTGAAATTTTGATTTCATTGTGACTTTCTATAAATCGATAAAAAAAAAACTGACACTGTGACGCTTCAAAAAGTTCATAAAGAGATTGTGAAACTAATCCACATGAAATGCGCGGTTTAGTCCAGATTTTCTGAAGAGACTCGATCGCTTTATATGATGAACATATTTAATTTAGTCTTTTATTCTTACAGGTTTGGAACGACATGAGGGTGAGTAATTAATGACAGAATTTTCATTTATGGTTGAACTATTCCTTTAATGTGTGTTTAATGAAAGATTGAAGCAGACAGTCGTTTCTATTTATAGGTGTGCCTTCTACAACCTTTCTCGTTTTGCCTACTAAAATTCAACATGATTTTTCCAGTTCATTAGAACCAAGGAATAAAGATCTGCTTGTGACAACAAAGGAAATAACACATTATATCTCCCAGTCTATTTCCCTCATCCACATTGTTTAAATTTGCGCAGCTCGAGTGAAGCTGAGGTTGAAATCCATGTGTGCTGACAAACTTAGGGAGCGGAGAGATGGTCTCTGTGCATATATGCTCTTGCTGATAGGCAGATGTATAATTGTATGTACAGTCACCATCTGGCTGTGGCGACAGTCTGAGGCAGAGCAAAAGGTTTGTTCGAGAGCCGGCTGTTCTGCCAGATCACAATTCCTTCATAACTAATGCATCTTGCTGTTTTTCTCTCTGGCCCTATGTCTTTCTCATTGGCATGCTTTCTATAGTATGTATTGTTCACCTCAGGCTTTTCCTGTATAATTTAGACATGTAGAAATCATGCCATATAATTGCTATAATTCAGTGCCAAAATATCAATTTTTCACACCTCCTCAGAAACCATAGTGGGTTTTTTTACAACAGGATGTTGAGTGCCTTAAGGAATTTTTCATTTTCTAACTTTTTACCATACCTTCATTTATTTTTGCTAGTTAAAATTTCTCAAATAGAGTTGTTTTACCCTTGTCCCATGCTTTCAATCTTAAAATATGAAATTCATCATAGAAATATGAATCATTTTTTTAAATCTTTTATAATGAACAATGAAACAATCATTACAATATTTTGTAAATGATGTATCACAATTTAGCATGTAATTTCCATCATCATTTTTGTCTCAATCAGTTTCAATTCAAACTGTAACTTTATCGAATTATGGTAAAAGTTGAAAATATTTATTTTATTATGTGTGAATTTAGGATACTTAAAATGTTAGCTATGAAATTAGCCTTAGCAAGGTAAAACTGTTGGTCATTTTATTCCAAAAATGTTTAAAATGTAAATTCCACCACAGCAATCTATTTTGAGATTTGGTGGGACTAACATTTGTTGTTCAATATTAAAAAACTGCACAAAGTATTCTGTGAAACATGTGTATACAGACTGTTGGTCATTGTTGGTGGAAAGGTAAACTCTTAAATAATCTAAGAGTGTGTTAAAAATGTCAAAAGTGCTCAAAGTTAAAGAAACACCCATCTAAGTAGAGCTTCCATATCGATAGATCTGAAATCTCAGCACTTGATCTGTTTTAAATGGAGTGGTTAAAAGAAGTGGATTGGGTTTTAGACTCTCCATTCTCCTTCCTGAACACCAGCCAAGATGTGGCAGCCTTTAAGACGGGGGTTTTATCGATACACCCCTCTCAAATCCACCTCTCCCCTCACAAAGCTTCTCTCCCCAGACTCCAGCTGTAATAAACCACCACCAAAAAAAAAAAAGGAGATTCAATCCACGCCATTAAAGACTCTGGGTGGATAGTGTTTGTATGGACGTGGACACTGAAGGAGATGCTGTGAGAAATTTGTGTCTGGAAGTGTGTGTATATATGTGTGTTTGGATTGTTGGGTTCAGCAAAGGGCTTTTATGACTCTAGGGTTCTTGAGTTGAGTTGCTAACGATACTGGAATTTCCAACTTCAATACTATACCTTGAAAAATATAGATATTCGATACCATTTACGATACCACTGAGAAAACTGCCATATATACTGCCATACAGATCATTTGTTATTATCTCATAATTTTTGGATAATTTGGGTAATTTTGTTGCAATTGCTTACACACCACTTACGCACAGGGAGGTTTTATTTTAATCATTTAACTAGATTTACAAAAAAAAAAGTAAACAGTCAGTAATAAAATAAGAACAAATTGCAAACGATAGCACAAATAAATACAATGGAATAAAAAGACAAATGAAATAAACATAATTAAGTTTATCAGGAGGGTCTAACACACTGTAAAAAATTATCGTGATTTTAACGGTAAAAGACTGTAAAAATGCTACAGTGAAAAACTGTTAATTGGTTAACAGAAAGTTTCCGTACTATATACGGTAAATAACTGTGATAGATCTAATGGTACATTTAATTAAATTTTACTGTAAAATACCGTTAAATTTACAGTTTTTGAAAGTGAAAAACAACAACTCATTGTATAATTTACAGTGAAAAACCGTAAATTGACATTCCCACAATTCCCTGCGTTGGCACTTCACATTTGATCTATTTTTGTTAAAATAACTGTTTCTTCATAGTTTTCTTAGTTTGTTCTAATCAGTTATGTACATTATGGTTTTATGTTACATTTAATGTTGTTAAATTAATGTTTATTGCATTTTTAAAATTTCATGTGTGTTACCATGATGGTGTTTAATGTTTGTGTGAATGACACTGTGCAGCTTCTATTATATTAGTATTACATTTCTTGTGGAAGAGCTGCTTGTGATGAGCTTTGATTGATCATGTGACTCAGTGTCATCACTGCTGTGATTGTTGGTTATCAGTGTATTATTACAATGGTACAAAACAGATATTAATACTTCAATAGGACATTAAATTCACATTATATCAGATAATGAATTACGGTTTATTACTGTAAATTTTAAGTTAAGTCTGTAAAACCAATAACATTGCTACCGTATTTTTGACGGTAAAGTACTGGCAACCACAGCTGCCGGTTTTTTACCGTAAAAATCACGGTTTAATTTTTATTCATGAAAGAAATACTACAGAAATTATAGTAATCAAATGTAAAATAACACTGGATAGTTTTCATTGTAAAATATATATATATATATATATATATATATATATATATATATATATAGATAGATAGATAGATAGATAGATATATATATATATATAGATAGATAGATATATATATATATAGATTAATGTTTACAATTAAATTTACAAAAATTATTTAGTCAAGAGCAGCGAGTGATTTTCACTTTGTCTTGTTCTTTGATTAAAATGACAGTCAGCAGCAGAAATATTAGACTGCTGACACTTTAAGAGCGTATGCACGGATCCCGTTTCACAACATGCGATTTCTCTCAACTATTTACATTCTAAAACTGACTGTATTTACCTGAATATTTGGCGTAATTATAAAGTAATGCTTTCCTCATTAAAATAGAGGTTACAGCAAGGCACTTCCAATTGGTAATATGTTACTGTAAAATAAGCACTGTGAACTTTGAATGTATAGCAACACAATTTAAATGTGTGCTATCGTGAGCCAAGTGTGATACAGTGTGAATCACTTTGTGACTTGTCTATGCTAAGTTTTATTGAATATTCCTAACACCTGCCATGTAAAGCAAATGAGAAGGACATTATATGTAACGGACATAGGCCTGTCTGTGTGTGTGTGTGTGTGTGTGTGTGTGTGTGTGTGTGTGTGTGTGTGTGTGTGTGTGTGCGTGCGTGCGTGCGTGCGTGCGTGCGTGCGTGCGTGCGTGCGTGCGTGCGTGCGTGCGTGCGTGCGTGCGTGCGTGCGTGCGTGCGTGCGTGCGTGCGTGCGTGTGCGTGTGTGTGTGTGTGTGTGTGTGTGTGTCAAGGTTTTCTTGTTGCACCAGGCTTTTAGATTTTAAGTGGAACAGTGTGGCTTTGCAGTAGAAGTCAGGAAAGTAGTTTAAGAGCATCTACTTTGAACATGTCTGTTCATCATCAGTTTCAATAATATATCAAGATGTCAATAAAAGAACAAATATGCTATAAATGTGAGAAATATCAAAGCTTTTGACATGCCACTAAAAATTGGATGTATGACTAAATCTGTCATCTTGTTGCACGCAGAAACACTAGGATCTGACTGGCCGCAGCTAACTTCCTTGATGAGGAAAATCTACATTTGAACTTGAAATTCTTGCAAAGCATGATCAAAGGCAAACAGTGGCTTATCGCTGCAAGGATGTTTTTATTGAAATCCTGAAGTTTTGTTTTAATAATGTCCTTCTACAAAGTCATCAGCTTATAAAAGATACATCACAGAAAATGCTGCAAAGGTCAGTGCGAATTAAAACGGAAAAAAGTACATTTGACTACGGCAGGGTTGTAGGGGCACAGCCTTCCGATAAATCTTACCCCACATTAATGGAAATGGACCACGATCGGAGTTAAGACTATGATCCATATGTGATAATAAATCCAACAGCTGCTCCATTCCCTCCACCTCTGATTCCAAAGTACATTTACTCAACTGAGCTATTAATAAATGTATATGTAATTTGTGCAAAATCCTCTACCTTTCTCTTGATCTCTATTCCCGCGAGATGTCTGAAACCCGAGAACGTGTCTCCAGATACAAGACCCAGGACGAGACTTACCGCTCAGTCTGCAAGGGTCCAGTGGTCCCCTTATCCGGCAGTTCAAGGAAAATACTAAATTTGATATAATTGTATTTCTCTTTCCTTTTTAATTCACTCTCCCTTTGGACGTCCACCATCTGGGTCAAGGGCATCAACGGGAAGGAAGTTGCATAGACGGATATAACATAAATCTAAACTTAACGTGATGTAAATATCCTAAATATTTATGATGCTAATGTTCGCTTTATTATAATTCACCTCTGTAATCATATACAATAAATTGAACTTTAATATTCTTGCTAACTTGCCTGCAGATTTGGTCATAATTCACTCACCCTCTTGAGTGTCAGGGAAACATCTTCTAAGGAGATGTTTAGCATTATGTCCAAACTTCTCTTTGTAGTGCAATGAAAGTCAAGCCAAAATGAAACAAAAAATACAATAAAAACATCACAAAAGTGGTTCATATGACTTTTGGCCTGTTTCCAAGTTATATTAAACCACATGATAGTTTTCAATGGGGAAAAGGCTGAACTTTAAATTATTATTAAAGGCAGGGTAGGTGATTTGTTCCAGAGGGGTTTGTTGTTGTTGTTGTTGTTGTTGTTGTTGTTATGCTAGTTGATAGCAATCACTAAGTCAAGTTTTTCTAAATATATTTATATATGTGTCTGTGGAAGACATAAGACCATAAAATGTCCGTACGTTATACTCAGAGTGGTCCGTGACTCAAATTTATGTGTTTCATTGTCAACACTATCAACGCTGAAATGAATGTGCAGCAGTCAGGTGGCACAGGTCAGTGCTCTTTAAGTTTTTTATGTTCATTATTATTGTTATGTTCTGTGCTTTGAGACATGAAGTAGTTTAACGAGAGACGCTTTTGTTTGCTCCCTGCTACATGCGTTCATGTGTTTTGAAGGAGGCGTGGCTTTTGAGACGCTCTGAAGGGAGGGTGGGCTCTTATGCTTTCAAAGCTAGCTTGCTATTGCTAGCCTCTCCGGCAACTGCCTACCCTCCTTTAACTGAAAATCTTGCTTGGTAGTCATGGTCAACATTTGCTTTCATTGTATGGAAAAGAGAAGCCTCGACTTTCTGCTATAAATATCTCAATTGTGATCCCCCCAAAAAAGAAATTCGTACACTGGGGAAAAATTAGCTTTGAAACAATTTTCAGTTAGATAATGCTAGCATATAAAAAAAAATGACAAAGAAATGGCGAGTTAAACATGAAATTTCTAAGTAGAAGTCACGGTAATGTTATATTCACACATATGTTACAGTGAACAGGCAAGTTAACGATGATAGAATTTCTGTTTTTAGGTGAACTTTCCCTTCTCACTTCTGCAAAGAGGCTAATTAGTATTCATCCCTGCATCCGACCTGTTTTTTGAGATAGTGTTTGTCGTGTAAACTTTAACAGTCCTTTATAATGCGAGGCACTATTCTGGTACTCATGTTTGTGCTTCAGGCTTCGAGCAGCACTAGAGGCAAAAATTAAGTACAAAAGTTCCCTGAGTCTGCCAATAGAAGGCCATCTGAACTTGTTTTTAGAGTGTGTACATGTTTTTGCGAGACAGTTTCTCTGTATGCTGGGATAACATTTTAATTGAGGGCGCCAAAAATATAGTTTGGCTTAAAGCTCCACCTTGTTGCTCAGATACCATTTTGACACAAACTGATTCAGATATTAACTTAATAATATTCATAGTGGCTCTGGGTTCTTTTGTGTCATATTATTATGATCATTTTTATTCACTCTCTAAATTGTCCTTGGGAGAAAAAGGAGATTACAGACGACCGCTGACCCGTGGCTTGTGAATAAACATGGCAAAACAATCACAGCTCTATTTTAAAAAATGCACAACACTTCGACTCATGGGGCCCCAGGGGCCCCGGAGTGAGTAATGGACTCGTTAAAAATGAATTGGAATAGAAATAAATTACATTGTCCCCTACCGTTTTATCTTAGTGCATATTTCCAGGCTCATTTTACACAATGAATCTTAGCATTGTGGGTTATAGTTATAAAAATTGTTGCACTTGAACATTTGGGCAGATTTGGGACTGCTTTGTGTATTTGAAAGCTAAATGGATAATTCAGTCCTGTAATTTTTATTTAACTATTTTTTCTTTCTTTTCTTTTTTTTTCTTCTTTTTTTGCAGTAAACTGGCATGACTAAATATGAAACCTTGTTTGAACAAAAAGCCTTTGAAGAAGGAAAGTGGAGCATTGATCTCGAAAAATATGTTGAGGCCAACAGAACAGGCTTTGACCTTTTCAGGAAAGCTTTGGTGATTTGCAAAAAAAAAAAGGGTTTTTGTTCTGTTTTCTTTTAGCTTGTTTTAATGGGTCCTTTCTCCAGCAGGCACCATACGAATGAACTTTATAAAATGGAAGAATAATGAAAAAGAGAGAGAGATTTTAAACATGCCAAATACATTTGCTATTGGAACATTATTTTATCAAAGAAATGTATAGGTGATTTTATATACAATCTTTTTATGTTTTGGTGAAATGTCAATGTCAAATTCATCACTACTGAGTTGTTGTGGGATTCTACATTTCAATCACGTTAAAAGTATCTCCTCAATAAGTTGCACGATTTGAGGTATAATTTATGAAGTGTAAACGACGCAATAGTAATAGTGTTGACTTCCTACAGCTGCCATTTTGAGTTATTTCTCCTTCATTCTTCTGCGAGTGTCTCCGCCTTGCCTATCTGTTTGCAATAATGACAGTGCATTCTTCATTGACACCTGTTCCCTAGGCCATGTATATGTTAGCTCAGATTAGACTTTAGGGTCAATTTCGTCACATTAATGGACAACCCCTGATAGATGATACTTTGATCTTGGACAGTGCTACAGACCTTGAAGCGAGAGAAGAGAGAAAATCAATCGTGCTTTCTGGCAATCAGCTGTAGCTGAGACAGCTAATGCAAAACATAATGACCTTGTTCAGAGATAAGCACAGGAAAGAGAGAGACAGAGCGCTGGAGAGAGAGACAGGACGAGATGAAACCGGACAGTTACTGACGGTGGCGGCTGCCAAGAGTCGCCCCGATACAACAGGAGTTCAAACTGATTAGGGCCTTCTCTAAAGGTCACCCTCCAATTGATTGGAAGTTGAATTTCTTTCACTGGGCATGCCAACTAACCTTTTACCGCTTTGCTGAGGATGAAAGTCAAAAAAAAATCCTGCCGGTTTTCAACCATTTTTCAAAGAAAAAGCACCAGGAGAGTGAAGAAAACGGATAACACACCGCGAACACACTAGAGGTGTCCTAGTGTAAAAGAGGCAATGTGTTGTAGCAAATGTGTAGAAATCCACACTGGAGGTTAACCATTGGACTTCCATTGAACAATTCAGTCCACCCTAAAACCTCAAAGCCAGAACTTTTAATGATCCCCAAAATCACTTTATCATGCATGTTATATATACAATACCATTCAAAAGTTTGGAAACATTACTATTTTTAATGTTTTTAAAGACGTGTCTAATGCTCATCAAGCCTGCATTGATTTGAGAGAAAAAAAATGCAGAAAAAAAACAGTAGTGTCACATAATCCATCAGAAATCATTTCACAATATTACTGTTTTTCTGTATTTTTGATCAAATTAATGCAGGCTTGATGAGCATAAGAGAATTCTTTCAAAAAATGTTATCCAAACTTGTGACCGGTACTATATATATATATACACATGCACTGTAATATTATTCTTTTTTTTATCCGAAATCTTTATTTCCAGATATCAATTCCCAAATTTTCAATGTGTTTTCAGACTTTGTATTCTAGTGTTAGCAAACCCAGTCAGTTCAAAACATATTATTTCCATCGATAAGAGCAGACTGATCTGTACCCATTCACCCAAATCTAAGGCTGAAGACGTACCATCATGCCGCCGCTATCAGATTCCTCCTCCTCCTATTGTCTTATGGGACAGCAGACTGCAATAAGTCTGAGTTTAACCTGAAAGCACTAAGAAAGACATATTATCCCCATAGTTTGATTATGTAAGAGTATGAATCACTCAGCGACGCGATGTTGGCCGTGGCTGCAGGTTGCCGCTACCCATCGGCGTGCCTTGAGCCTTCTACGGGGCAGAACACAGAGACTAATGGCGACCTTTAGGTGGCCTAACGAAGCGAGGGGAAGAGAATTGCTTCTGTCAGCTTCTCTTTTCCCACCCACATATACTCACATTAAAACAGAAGGGGACATCTAGACACAGTCCTTGAGAGGAAGGGTGAAGAGAGGGGTTGAATTGAATTTTACTTCTGCTCGGAGAGAAGAAGCTGTCTTAATTCACATAGCTGACATTAGACTGACAGTTAAATGGTGGCATTTGTTCTGGTGATGATATAGAAGCCATTTCCTGAGTGTTAGCAAATGAACAGTTTGGAAACCGACTTATTCCACTTTCTACGTTGTTATTATAGCTTATTCTGAAATTAATGGTCTGGGCTTTGTTAATGGGTTGAAAATTACTAACCAGATCAGTCAGTAATACTTTGCATCATATGCCATCGTAAACACAGAAGTGTTTAATTTTTTTTAGCTGTCATGTTGCAATATTAGCTTGCATCTCTTAAAGGAACACTTCGACTTTTTGGGACTTTAGCTTATTCACCGTATCCCCCAGAGTTAGATAAGTCCATACATACCTTTTTCATCTCCGTGCGTGCTGTAAGTCTGTTTGACGCACCCACCGCTAGCCTAGCTTAGCACAAAGACTGGATGTAAATGGCTACAGCTAGCATACTAATCCCAATAAGTGACAAAATAACGCCAACATTTTCCTATTTACATGTTGTGATTTGTATAGTCACAGTGTGTAAAAACAACAAGGTCATATGAGACACAGCCATTTTTTAAACGTTTAAATGGGAACTATTTTCTCAGAAGGCGAAGCACTGCTACTTGGGCAGAGTGATTAGCGCTGCACCCGAGAAGCGCCGTTCCGTCAACAAAACCAACATGACTAACTAGCTAGTAGCGAACGTGATTCGTGATCATGGCTGACTTTGAGAAATTGTCATTGGATTTTTATTTGGTATCAAACCAAGATCCAGAACCATATCGTTTTGAGCCAGAATACACAGACGAGGAGTTACAAACTTTGGAAGCTGATAGACAAGATGCCGAACAGAGCGCGTTTGTGACAACACAATACTAACATTACAGGGGGATACATGGAGCCCGGGAACAACTGTAATAGTAGTGAGCACCCTATTCATGTAATAGTGTCACTAAGGCTACATTACATCTAGCTAATGGCACTGTAACAGTAGGCTAGTCATCTAAAAACATAACGGAACACTTACCGCAGCCGCAGGTGATCCACTTTGTCCTGTCTTTACTATCGATCGGATGGCCGTATCCTTCAGCACACGTTTCATGGTCTGTGTGGCAAATTCCATTTTTTCAAAATAGTCGTCCTCAGTGAAATGTTCTGAGCAAACGCGATAGTCCTTGACGATGTCTACAGGTGTGTTTGGATCTATATCCAGAGCAAGTAGCCATTGATTCATCAGGTCAGCGTTTTTGGTTGGAATTCTATGAAACATCATGGTATTACCTGGTCTCCCCTGTTTATTGTCGCAGCTCTTTACAATTCAGCAAACACCCATGATTGTAAACTTTGCATTTACTATCTAGTAATTGCTGACTCTATTACTCCAACTCTGAGCGAACTCTCTGCTCCTCACCACGGCGCTTCTCGGGTGCTGCGCTAATCACTCCGCCCAAGTAGCAGTGCTTCGCCTAACTGAGAAAATAGTTCCTAGTATTTAAATGTTTAAAAAAATGTCTGTGTCTCATATGACCTTGTTATTTGTACACACTGTGACTATACAAATCACAACATGTAAATAGGAAAATGTTGGCGTTATTTTGTCACTTATTGGGATTAGTATGCTAGCTGTATCCATTTACATCCAGTCTTTGTGCTAAGCTAGGCTAGCGGTGGGTGCGTCAAACAGACTTGCAGCACACACGGAGATGAAAAAGGTATGTATGGACTTATCTAACTCTGGGGGATACGGTGAATAAGCTAAAGTCCCAAAAAGTCGAAGTGTTCCTTTAAAAAACAATAGTTTTTTGTAAAACTAAATTTAATATTTTAAATTTAAAATGTTATCAATTAAATATTTTTCTTTGCATTTGGTTACAACTGCAACCAAATGCTGCTTGCCATTTCTTTGTAAAAATTGTTTCTGCGCCAAAAGTATGTATGTTGGGAAAATGTTGAATGCAAGGCAAGTAAATTTCCAACGAAAAAATTAAATAAAATAAAAATGGCTAAGTATTTAGTGCCCGGACACCAATGGTGTGAAGACCCTATTGGAAGTGCTCCATTTATTGATGTTTAATATGAGGTGTGGGATTGTTATCCAATTAGTTATGTTGGTGGAGCTACTTGGCAACAGCAAAATTTGTCAGTCATTGATGTTGTGGTTGGTTAGGACTGAAATACACATGAAAACTTGTATTGTGTTCCATGTTACATCATTCGTATACATCATTTAAATATGAAACTCCCATTTTTTATCACTTCCCAAAGTATAAAGCAAGTCCTGCCCTCTTGAAGAGCCCATTTTACTCTGATTATGGAAGTAAAATGGACTGCAAACACTGTTTTATGTTAATTTAGCATGATATGCCAGGGAAGTCAAACGTAGATTTTGTTTTGAGACCTTTATATGAAAGTTAATTCATAACCTTTACTTGAAGAGTCTCTCAGAAGGTCCTCACACAAAAAAAAAATCAATGATAAACAATTGAATTGTTATTGTTCGTGAAGAGAAATGTGTATTCAGCACTTGCAGCACCACATGCACTTTACTTTGCACGGTTAGCGATGGGATCATCCAGTGTGTGTGCATCCATGCATGTAGCCTAATTCACCCCTCATTCTTTCCTCACTTCTTCTTTCATACCCGCTGGTAATGTGAGAAAAACGACAGCTTGGGGTCTGATAAAATTGACCTTGCTGTTAATGAGGTTCCTTCGGATAGAGTGCGGTCTCTAACTTTACATTTTTTTTTTTTTAAGCACACACACATACGCACACGCGCTGCTGACATCATTGCCCTGTCAACGCCACCCCACTTACCTCTGTCAGTCTCGAGAACACGTCGCAGCCCACACTTGTCACACTCATTAGTCCAAGCGAAGAGATTTACAACCCCCTTGATGTATCCCACAATCCCCAGCTCACATCTGCTCCATTTGATCTGTCAGTATAAGCCTCTCTCCGACATACTTTTTCCATGGCTGTTCAAGGCACACTTGAGAAAACATCATCCATCTGAAAACAAATTCACTGTCATCTATAGACCGCGGGTCAAATATCATCAGACGCTCTTGGCCGCTTTAATTCAAGATGGTTTCCAATAGAACTGTCATCCAGCACTGGCGTTCAAAAGAGACTATTCTTGTGTTTGAGGTTATAGAAAATCATGTCATCATTTAGAGTTTCTTGCAAGCAGTGTCATCTGGTTTTTGTCTGTTAGGATCAGTGTTGGGCAAGCTAGTAAAGAAAATGTACATACCAAACATTAGCTAAGCTACACTTTTAAAAATGAAACGTCCTGAAACTAATGCTGCGTCCCAGTTGGCCTACTTATACTATGCCCTAAACGTACGTACCGTTTTTGTCAAGAAAAAGCACTTGAGTGTGTAGCAGAAGAGTATACAGCTTTGGGACGTACAACTGCGTCTTTAACGGACTGCTTTGTCACTTAATTATGTGCATCCTGTCACCGTGTAAACTGCCCTGTCAATCATCTTGTCACAGTTAAACTCCTCCACATTCAATTAAATCAAATTTTCTACCATATCAGAGAGAGAAATGTAGTGGCATGTTAATCTGCCAGTCTTTCATCATGTGTTTGCATAATGAGGCATTTAAAAGTTAATGAACAAACAAATCTTTTTAAAAAGTTCACAGTGCTGTTGCAGATGAAATATAATGTGGATAACATTGAATAAATATCTTTTCATCAGGTTAGATACTGATTATTAATCACTCAAACCCCTTTATCTAAACTTCTCTAATTGTCTAGCACATCCTCCTTGTTTGTAGTTTTTAACACGTTTTACTTGTGTTTGTAGTTGTAATCGAATCCTTGTCCGACGTGCAATGGATTGTGGGCAATATTAGCCATTTCAGTGTGCACGGATCTGCACTTTGGATTCCAACCGGAAAAAGTAGACAATCCGGGTATCTTTGGAATACTTATTTCAACATACAACAATTTGGGACACACTAATTCTAATCTCGAATACTGTTTAGGACAGACAAAAAAACAGTTTTTAAAATAAAATAAAAATTCTTAGTATGAAGAACATTTTTAAAAATCTAAAGAACTTTTTTCACTATAAATACCCTATTGTGGAATGGGAAGGTTCCATAGATGTTAAAAAGGCTCTTCATGGAACCATATGGTAATAAAGAACCCTTTATGGGTTTGCTGAGTTATTCTTTAGAGAAAGTACTTCCATTACAAGCTACATAGCAAAAGTTGGAAAATGTCTTCCCTTGCAGTACAGAATCTTCACAAACTAACTTGCATTTTTCTTCGCTTGAAATTGTAAAGGATAGGATGCATTTGCAGGTTTGTTGCAGTTGATTGTAGGTGAATATCCACTTCATGATTCAGAGTGTGAATGAACTGTCTAAATGATTCTGTGAACCATTTTAGACCATTTTGCTAACCTGTTGTATTGCTTCAATGAAAACAACAGGCTCAAAATGTGATTCATTTACACAACTTGATTGGTAAATGCAAGTGCTACTTCACTCAATAAAATAGCTTTGTTACTAAAAAGCTATATGATTTGTTGTATATTTTCTACCAATTCACTAGTAAAAAATGTTGTTCAGCTAATAACAGAGCTACTTGTAGCGATTCTACTGGCCTTGCCAGTGATGATAGGGTAAGTTTTGGGACAAGTATTGTAAGATGTTTCTGTTAAACCTTTTGAGTTCCACTTACAACCCGGAGGATAAGAACATTGTGATGTCAAAGGACGTTCATTGAAAGCCTTAGAGATGGAATCATCCAGATGGATGTTAATGTGCTGTCTGTCTACAGGATTCGCTCAGTTGTAAACTTAAGCTCAGTGATATAGATCTGTGGGTTTATTTGTTTTATTGTCTCTTTCTGGTTTCTGGTTTTGACTATTAGTTTGCTATTCAAAATAATTTCAACCTGTCAAGAATATTTCCGGTTATATGAATATGCAGTGACAGCTAAGCCAGCTGGTTTTTATATATTATATATATATATATATATATATATACATACATATTTTGGGGAGAAATGTGCTTAAATCTTATTAAAAAGGCCCCTATGTGCAGAAAATCTAATGGTCTTCTAATGGGCTTCATTTTATGAATTATATAATTTCTTTTAATTTTGGGCATGAAATGTGATCTGTGTATCACTTGACTGTATTCCTCAACAAATACAAACCTCAAGCATCTGTTGTGGATCACTACACCATCAAGCTCAAACCATTACAGATCAGACATGTCATGGATAGACTTAGAGTAACATACATAACTGAACTTCCATGTCTGACATTTTGTCTCCTGACCTCAACATCCAAGATGGCTTCAGAAGGAGCCTGGAGCATCGGTGCACCCAGAGAGCATTACCTGCAATTTTCAGGGCAGAGCAAGTCAAGTGTGTAAAGTTCAACAGAAACATCATAGAAAATGAACCTGGCCGATGACATTTTAATCAGAACGGTCCTGCCATGTAAAAATAGCATTGTTGACAGAGCTGTGTAATTTATTTCTTGTGCTGTTTGTATTGCTCTACAACATTCGCCGCGCTGCTCATTGTTACACAGTTGACAAATGAACATTTTCTTGTTCAGCTGAAGGTCAAGAGATGCAGATTTGGTGAAAGTTACTGTAAGCCAAACTGGTTGACGTCACGTCATCCTATAAAACATCCCTGTATGGACTATTTTAAGTTCAAAATGCAAATAATAATAAAAGAAGTATTGATAATACAGTGAGGAAAATAAGTATTTGAACACCCTGCTATTTTGCAAGTTCTCCCACTTGGAAATCATGGAGGGGTCTGAAATTGTCATCGTAGGTGCATGTCCACTGTGAGAGACAATCTAAAAAAAAAAAATCCAGAAATCACAATATATGATTTTTTAACTATTTATTTGTATGATACAGCTGCAAATAAGTATTTGAACACCTGTCTATCAGCTAGAATTCTGACCCTCAAAGACCTGTTAGTCTGCCTTTAAAATGTCCACCTCCACTCCATTTATTATCCTAAATTAGATGCACCTGTTTGAGGTCGTTAGCTGCATAAAGACACCTGTCCACCCCATACAATCAGTAAGAATCCAACTACTAACATGGCCAAGACCAAAGAGCTGTCCAAAGACACTAGAGACAAAATTGTACACCTCCACAAGGCTGGAAAGGGCTACGGGGAAATTGCCAAGCAGCTTGGTGAAAAAAGGTCCACTGTTGGAGCAATCATTAGAAAATGGAAGAAGCTAAACATGACTGTCAATCTCCCTCGGACTGGGGCTCCATGCAAGATCTCACCTCGTGGGGTCTCAATGATCCTAAGAAAGGTGAGAAATCAGCCCAGAACTACACGGGAGGAGCTGGTCAATGACCTGAAAAGAGCTGGGACCACCGTTTCCAAGGTTACTGTTGTAGGCCGCTGTACGTGAGCTGTATCGTTCAGTTTCGTTCCGACAAACGGGGCACTACTTTTTCTTTTGCTCAATATGTTCAACGTTAATAAAAGGTATCCAAGCAAAAAGTTCTCCACGCATTATCCTGCAGTTAATGAGAAAAGTGTAATTTATTGGCGCACTGCGTATTGAGACATATAAAACTGTTGAGCTAGATTTTCAACCAATCAGCATCGAAAATGTAAGTAGGTCAGAGCCGATTCAGCCGAAATCAAGCCAATATCACTACACACATGTAAACATGGAGGAGGACGTAAGCAGCGCATCTTCATCTGATAGCGGCGATCAAGCTCGATTAACACCCGTAAAGTGTATTCTTCATGTCGGAAAAGATGGTGGGAAAGGTCCGCAGCCCTTTACTGAAGTCTGATGGGGAAAAAAAAATCAAGCAATGTGCGTAGGAATGGCTCAAAATGTCTCTATTTGCATGTTATTATATCCATATTGGCATTTCCTGAAACGTCATAAGTGAATCTATGAATTTCACTTGTGGACTTTCTGCGCGAGGTATGAATCAGTGTGTACTGGGCTTCCAGTATGAATGAAACAGAATTGACATGAGAGTGTTTAGCGCTCCATATCGCTATCATCTCCCCATTTTGGGGAAAAATAATACTAAAGTACTTTGTAACGTAGTTACTTGAGTAGTTTTTAAGCAAACTACTTATTTACTCTTACTTGAGTCACATTATTTTTCAGTACTTCTACTTGTACTCAAGTAAATTATTACTTAAGTAGCAATACTTTTACTTAAGTACAATTATTTGGTACTCTTTCCACCACTGGTGCAAACCTGGTGAAAAACTACAGGAAACGTCTGACCTCTGTAATTGCAAACAAAGGCTACTGTACCAAATATTAACATTGATTTTCTCAGGTGTTCAAATACTTATTTGCAGCTGTATCATACAAATAAATAGTTAAATCATATATTGTGATTTCTGGATTTTTTTTTTTTTAGATTATGTCTCTCACAGTGGACATGCACCTACGATGACAATTTCAGACCCCTCCATGATTTCTAAGTGGGAGAACTTGCAAAATAGCAGGGTGTTCAAATACTTATTTTCCTCACTGTATATTATTTCTAGAAAGGGTTAGGGTTAGGGTTAGGGCTAACCCTAACTTTCTGATAGAAAGGCTAAAAAGTTTATTTTTGGGGAATATATGTTGGGAATTTTTAAAACTTTTTCGTGCACCACAACTCTTTCCAATATAACATTATGAGACAAATTCACTGACCTGCCTTATTTGCTATGCTGAAAACCTGCATTTTAGTTTAACCAGGCATAAATATGCAAAAATAGTGCTGCACTGTATATTCAAGGTTTGAAAAAAAAAAACACGATACACACATCTTTTCTATGTAAATTACGCTCATTATACAGTTAAGTGTGCCTTGTTCACAAACCCAAAGCATTGGGCCAAAGCAGATGCAAAATAGTATTTAAAAGGTGTTTTTGTACATTTAAAGATAGAGAAAGAGAGAAAGATAGAGAGAGAGAGAGAGAGAGAGAGAGAGATAGATAGATAGATAGATAGATAGATAGATAGATAGATAGATAGATAGATAGATAGATAGATAGATAGATAGATAGATAGATAGATAGATAGATAGATAGATAGATAGATAGATCACTCTCTCTTGTCTTTTTCAGTTGGATAGTCAGTACAGATGACACTGTAGACATCAGGCCTCTTGCCCATTTTTTGGCCTGTGCTTCCAACATCAATCATTAGCTCTCAAAGGGAGTCGTACACTTGCACTTTCCATCCGTCACTCTCTCCCTTATGCCCGTACCGCTCAGGACGTTTTAATGCACTCTCAAAGTCAGACATTTCAAACGTTGGCAACGGGAGCCTGACAGAAGGAGAACAGAAATAGAAGAGGGTATATCGGACGATAGATTATGCATAAAATTGTCATATTTCCATTCGCACATGCAATCTCGGCGGTCTGCAGATGACATTTTGACGCGGGATTTGCTTAGTGGCGTCTGTCCGTATATATGCATGCAATATACACAAGGAGGGAAAAGTAAAATACCAAAGGGGTGAGAAATAGAGTTTGAAATGAGAACGGAAAGAGAGTGCGTGTGTAGAGTGACCGTTTTTTTTAATGGTAGATCCACTGTCCTTGTCACAGAGGCACTTGTAGATGCAGAGATAAAGCTTTCAAAGTGACAGCTCAGATGCACTCTGCAGTGGTAAAGGGCAGAATGCTGAAAAGCACAATACATCTGAAAAGATGTTTTCCATCTGGCGGTGTAAGACAGCCTTTCGACTTTAATTTAACTGCCTGAGGGAATTCTAGCATGGATGATAACGCATCTGTATGCTTGTGGTGGGCTAACGTTAAAATCTCTAGAATTGAGGATTTTAGTGCGGCAAAGCGTGCGAATGTCCTGAAGGGTGATTGGTATCTTACTAACTACGCTGTTGATGGTCTGATACAAAGATAATGACACATGATTGCAATATAAAACCCCATCAGCTAGAATAGGGCCTTGTGCTGAGAGCGACGTGTTTTAATGAACTTTAAAGATTAAAAACGTGCCGTTTTGGCCTTTTTGACGCTTTTATTGATATGGAGATATAAAAGGAAATGACAGAGGATTGGGATGAGGAAATCTTCACATTAGTGCACGAGTTTGTTTCTTCTTTTAACTTTTTTGGTATGAGGTAAAGAAAATAGCCAGATTTTACCCAGAATTGTAATAAATAAATAACATATATGTGACCCTGGATCACAAAACCAGTCACTTGTCGCACGGGTATATTTGTGGCAATAGCCAACAATACATTGCATGGGTCAAAATTATCAAATTTTCTTTTATGCCAAAAATCATTAATTACGATAAAGATCATGTTCCATGAAGATATTTTGTAAATTTCCTACCGTAAATATATAAAACATTTATTTTTGTGAGTGAATGCAGCACAATCGCGAACATAAAAGGACAACTTTAAAGGAGATTTTCTCAATGTTTCGATTTTTTTGCACCCTCAGATTCCAGATGTTCAAATAGTTGTATCTCGGCCAAATATTGTCCTATCCTAGCAAGCCATACATCAATGGAAATCTTATTTATTCAGCTTTCATACGATGTATAAATATCAATTTAAAAAAAACAACCCATGTGACTGGTTTTGTGGTCCAGGGTCACATATAATAAAAACACTGTATATATATATATATATATATATATATATATATATATATGTGTGTGTATATGAAGAGTTCAGATGCAAAAGCCTCTAAGTGCCATCTGACATTTTCTTCTAGAATGATAATTTTTATCAAGCTCGTATATTTAAGTTCCACAATTTCACTTAAATGGCAACCTATAAATTAAAGTGAAATTACTGAACTTAAATATACGAGCTTGATAAAAATGATCATTCTAGAAGAAAATTTCATATGGCACTTAGAGGCTTTCGCATCTGAACTCTTCATATATATATATATTTTTTTTTTTTTTTTTTTTATACATTTTTTAATACATATTTTTATTGCTTGTAGACATACGTATAAATAAATCTGATATATACATTTACACTGGTAATCTTAAACATTAGCAAATCTTAAAATTAATAATATATATGTATGGGACAGAATCTTACTATTGATTTCATATTAATATTCTGGTCCATTTATACAGGAAAAGACCTTTCTTAACGCTGAGCTGTTTTAGTCCAGTTAGCATCTGGAAGTTAGTCCCGGCTGTCCTATTAGTTTCTGCTGATCCTTCTTTTTTGTAATCAGCAGATACTTCCAGACACAGATCTGACAGTTAATATCGCTTGCTCCTCACCTCTCGGCTGATGGGAATAAAACATTTTGTATTCAATTACAGCAAATGACTTGAGCGGATCGATGCCTGCTCCCTGTTGAAAAGAGCATTCTTTACTGACTACATGTTCATACAACACACCAGGCATCTGAATGACTCCAGCCGCAGCACACTATTTGTGTGGTCTCCTCTCTCAGGGGGAAGATTACAGCTTGTATCATTTTTACGTGAAACATTTTGATGAGAGGGCAATGGATCAATAGGCTTCAGGTTGCCTAAACAGATCGAAATGGACTAAATGTTCCCATTTGTATCCTGCAGACGATGGCTCTGTATCCACCTTGGAAGAGCAAAGCATTGATCCAATAAAGAAAAGCCCAAACGGACTGCCTAATTTTATTTCATTCACGTGAGGGATCTGCAATTTTGAGCCGCGATCGTTTGTAGGTTCTGAAGGGGTTGAGCGAGATGGTGGAGGTCAACTTAAGTCAGGCAGACAAATTGCGCTATTATCAGCTGAAGAGGACAAAGGTTGAGAATTTAATCAAGACCTTTTGAAAGTAATGGTATCATATAGTCAAAATGACTTGTTCCCTATGAGATCATTAGAGCTGGCCTATATGATGTTCACAGAGCGACGTAGAAATGGCTCAAACATAGAGATTTTGCTACGCTGTTTTTACTGTGGCAGATTTATTTGCACGGCTATCGGTAGGCGCGTTTCCATTACAGATTTGCGCAAAACTTTTTTCTAAATGTAGACAAAAAACTATTGCGAAATGACGGTGTTTCCATTGACCGATGTTATGCGACTAAAACTTCATTTTTTCCTCTCGCGATAAGTAAAATCATTCCAAAAACCATGGCAACGGACATTGGTAGGTTTATATCCCAGCCACTGCACTAGCCATTATTATTAATCGAAGGAGATGTATGTGTGTTTTCCAAGCATTAATGGTAAGGAACGACCCTTATTATACTTGTGAGCGGCACATATGAGGTGTTTCTGGATGTTTCTCCCTCATATCTGCTTCGAGGTCTTGATTGTGGCATTTATTTGAGGTTTAGAATCCATTATTCCTGTAATTCTTTTGTCTTATATGAATTTAATAAAGAACTTTGTCTCGTATTCTGTCCAAACATACCGCGTCATCTACGTCAGGTGAACTGTAAATGCGCAAAAACTGTCCATTGCAGTTTTGCGAAATATTCCTTTTTCGAATTGCCTGAAAAACCACCTCATGCAAGCGTAAAAACTTTTTTGCGATAAATGGTAGTTTTTGCGAAATTATTTATGCCACATACCAGTCTATCCCGAAGCATTTCTGTCAATTTTTCTCCATAGTTACAATCATGAGCCAATTTCCTTAAAACTGCCACATACTCGAGTACAGTTTCCCCCTCTTCTCTTGATCTTGAGTTGAATTTAAACCGCTGTACAATTTCACTAGGTTTTGGGTTGAAATGCTCTTTAAGCAATTCTACTAATTCACCAAATGTCTTTGTTCCTGGTTTAACTGGGCTCAGTAAATTCCTCAGTAGACTGTATGTTTGACCTCCTACAGTGCTCAACAATATAGCTCTTTGCTTGACTGCTTCTGTAATTTCATTGGCCACAAAAAAATGCTGCAAGATTTCACAATATTCTTCCCAAGACTGAGACTGACATTTAGTCATTTAGCAGACGCTTTTATCCAAAGCGTCTGCTATTGATTGTCTGCTATTGATAGATTGACTGTCAAATGGTGTGACTGTTCCTACCATGTTGGCCATCTTCTTTTCCAAAGCTCCAACTTGTATGAATTAAACTTCTTCACCTTCCAAAACTTCTCTTCAAGGTGTTTCCTTTCCTTGCTTTCATCCTCGTTGCCAAAATGTAATAACTTGCAGGAGACAAATCCATTCAAGAAAGTTCATTTACTTAGGAAACATCAAAAGCCAGCAGTACACATGATAACAGCCCAGGTGGAATCCATGGCTGTTTCTCAATTCCAAGAACGCAGAGAACGGACTTGTTTTCTCGTGGAGACCGGTCTTGCCAAGCTTCCTTGGAAGAACGAACTCGGAACCTGCCGCAATGACTTCTGGGACACCAGGCGAGTACTAGCTCAAGTCTGCATTCGATGCATCCTCGGTATCAAGAACACATCCGGGTTCTTTCATGCGTCCTCTGTACTTGCGTTCTTGAGAATTGGGTCTGAACTTCGACGGTTAATGATGACGTAAAACGAGAACACAAGGATGCAAGATCGCTGAAGAACGCATATTGAGAAACACCCCATGTCTGACTAACAAGTTCTTCTTTGCTACTCTTAAGCCAAATTCAAACTGCATTAGATTGCCCCCTACAGGTCAATCCACAAAAGCTCACTCTGCAACAGACGTGTTTCCATTGGGTGTATTTTCAATTCGCAATTTCAATTTGCGCAATTGACCCTTCGCTAAGCCCCGCCCTCCTTAGTTACTGTTGCTACGCCTGTCAAGCTTTTGCGCCTGGCACGTCTATTACAGTATGTATGCACTGGTTTCAGACATCCCTAAGGAGATAATTATTCATTTTTAGCGGACAGGTGAAAATTTGAGAGAACAAGACTGCAGACTGCAGTATGCATTCGAGGGCTATATCCACGACATAATATGCAAACGATTAGAGAATAATTTCATCAAAATTGAAGCTAAATTCTATAACGTTAGGTCTCAGCGCAAGCAGCAGCCGCCTCATACGCTGACCATTCAAATGGGAAACACAAATTTAGGAACAGCTTTGTGCATGCACAGCAGGGTAAGTGAAATGTGAAAATATTCTAATATTTATAAATCAAACAGCTTATCCATATGTATCGTGGAATAAACACAAGACATTAGCCTGACCACTTTGCAATGATAACATTCTCCCGCTTATATTTGTAGTGCGCCAGGCTAACGTTGTTGGTCGTCGATTAACAAAATGCTGAAATATATTTTTAAGTACCGTTAAATTATGTCAGTGAGCCTCCGTCTTGCCTTTAATCACACTGCTTGATCCACGAGCTGGACAATAACTTTATTCTAGAGCTGCTATAAAGCTAAAACACTTTACTTTTAATTTCCTATTATCAATGTAAAGCTGCTTTGGAACAATCTACATTGTTAAAAGCGCTATATAAATGAAGATGACGCCCGGCATTTCTCCCCTTGGGTTTTAGGTTTCGGGAAGGGAACAAAATCCACCACCCCGTCCAAAATTTTAGGATACCGGGTATCAGATTTGCACAATCCATACGCACAACGCGGCATGTTTCCCTCTCGCTCGAAAGCTTGCCAGACCTCCCGCGCCTAGTTACGGTTGCTAAGCCACGATTGGCCTGTGGCGGTTTTCGGGCGTATGGGTAATGGAAACGCGGCTAGTGAGATGCTTTACTTTTACTCATGATCATATGAAATCACAGATGTGTAATATTAAAATAAGAAGCGGGACAAGAAACCAAGTCAATGTGAATTGCTGTTTGCACTAATTTGGTGTATTTCCGAGCGAAACGGTATTTAAAGTGAAAAAAAAAAGTAGAACTGGACTTTTTATTAATTGGAAATTCATTGGGTGGTGAAAAATAAGTGTTCTGTACAATAATGAAGCAAATTTGCTGAAACAGTAGTTAAATAACTATTCATTTTTGTATTATTGTTATTTTATTTTTTTATTAATTTGCCTTTTGGTTAACATTATGTTAAAGTTAGGGTAGGCACTTTTTTACAGACACTTTTTGTTAAATTAGTTGAAACTCTCTTTAAATCCTGATAGCAATCAATTATAGAAGTAGGCTAGTCTAAATATTAAAACATGTACATATATCTTCTGTGAAAGTCTCAGGACGAAAATGTTTGTCCAATCATTGCATTCTGTCCAAATGTCCAATACCTGCCGCCGCCTTTTACAGTTTCTCCTGAACTAAAGCAACAAGCTTATGCTGCGTTCATGCCATGTTGTAACCGTAATTACAAGATGGCAACCAGTGACGTTCTACCCAGAGCCGTTCACGTCCTCAGACTCTAAAAGTTTGTTTGTTTTTAGTATATGTTTTTTTATTAATTTGGCTATTGGTTAGCATCATAATTTTGAGTGGATCTTTTTTAATATTAATAGTTTCGCTTTTTTTATTTCTTTTTTTTTTTTTTATTAATTTGGCTATTGGTTAGCGTTATTGTAAATGACATGAATGAGAAAGGAAGTTGTTCAAATGTGGATGATCCTATCAGAATTTAGATTTGCATCTGTATTATTTTTTGTACCAAAAAAAGATTTGCAAAAATAATTATTGTTTTCTAACAGGTTTCCTAGACACAAATTCATCCATCTTCCACTGATCAGACAAATACAAAATCACACCGTTTTTACACATTTTAAGGAAAACAACCAATGACATTTCACACACTTCACCTTTAACATTAAACCATTTTTCAATACATTTTGGCAGATTATGATTTACATATTTGTTTCAATTTTAGTCTGTATGTTTGCTCTCTTTCTCTGTGGTCTCTTTGTGCTCTGTGGAGTGATTGAAACGCTGCCCTATAGATTCTGCTGGTTTGTGAGGCCTGTCCACGCTCTAAGCCATCTTGAAGTTCCCGACACCACAGGAATGTAAAACAGCTCCTCCTGTCAGTGAGGTGTGTGTGTGTGTTTGTAGGCTGGATACGGTGGTGGCATTGATGGAGCGAGTCTTGTGTGTGTGTGTTTGTGTGCATCAGTGTGTGTTTCACAGCCGCCCTGACTGCACTGTCTTGCCTTGTAGAGAAAATGGCAATTCTTGCACTCACACTGCACCACTTTTCTTCATTTGACTCTGATTAGCTTTGATAATGTATCTGTGCCATTACCCAGCTAATAAAAGGGGGGAGGGCGGCCGAGGGGACGGGGGTAATGGGGTCTGAGCTCCGTGACTTGAGAAAACACACTCTCCCGAGGAGCGGTTGAATCGCAAGTGACGCATGGGGAGCCTTGCCTCAGTTTGGCTAAATGTAACAATCCTTTAGTCACTGTTACCGACCTGGACAGCTCACAGCGGGTTCTGCGGAGCCACGGCATGAGAGCTGGACCATCTCGATGGGACTATATATCAAGGCTGATGGGGGACTGTGGTTTAAACCTTGAATTTTCCCTTCAGGATAGAGTGGAGTTCATAATGTCATGCCTGAAATGTCTTTAGCTTTCTTCTTCAACAAACGGAGTTGTCAAACATAAAGTCTGTGCTGTGCCTTTGCTCTGAAGTATGAAAAACAGTTTAAGTTCGGTTTTCACAAAATGGCTTTTGGTGCATTAACAGTAGTAATGAAGATTTTTAGTGGTCTGCCGAGTAGTGGATTTATTTCTGATGTGAAGCCATTTCCCACTTCTTATTTTCTAATATCACTAAAAGAAATTAAAATGCTAAAAGGCCACAAAACATTATAAATAGCTCCTGCATGGGTTTGGAATTGTAGCTTAGTAGTTAGCGCCACTGTTAGCGAAGCTACTTTGAAACCCTGGCTGCGTCGGTAAGGTAGGAAGGCATTAAGGCACGTAGCTTCACTTCCTTTCTCCTGAGATACCTTCATCTGATACATTTTTTAAGGCAGCATAGATGTATCCTTTGATAGATGTTTGATAGATGTATGCCTTTGGTATCCCACAATCCTATGCGTTCCATTTCACCATGACAGTCACTTTTGATGTCATTTCTGGCAAGAAATAACTATTGTAGTAATTAAATATTTGCTTGGTTATCACCAAAGCTGTCTCTATTTTGCTGTAGATCATTAAACCATTACGCTCACTCAGAAGCCTGTCCGAATTCAGTTTCGTGAGGTGCCTTTGTGCTCAAACGCTGCCGGCAAAGTTGTAAATATAGTAATGAACAGCAGCATTAATATGGATTGTATTTGTATAGAATTAATTTGTAATTTTATTTAAAAAATATTATAATATAATCTTCAATAATAATTATTATAATAGCAAATCCTATAATATATATAATATATATATATATATAAACAGTATACTGTATGTGTTTCCCTGGTTCTCCCTGGCTCTGTCATACACTACAATACCCAGGATCCTCTTTGGCGCACCTGCACTCACTTTCTCCGGATTACTAATCACTCACACCTGTTCCCAATCAGCACAGTCATTATCCAGCACTATAAAACACTCACCATAGCCCCAGTTCTTTGTCAAGCCTCCAACAGGAATAGACCATGATCTGTTGTCTCCTGAAACGCTGATGATTCCAAGATGTAACGTATACTCACCTGTAAAACACAACGATTTCCTATTGCCTGTGATCCGTTGTTCTCCCGAGCTTCCAGTGTTTCCTCTGAGCTTGCTTACTATTGACTGCATCTGAAAGAGAAAAGACAAGTATTTATGAACTCTGACTGTTTGGTATCTACAAACCTGAAGTGAACATGCTTACCTGCTGTCTGCCCTGCACTGAGTGATCTTCACTGAATCTGCATTTGAACTCACTGAATACTCACCTTGCACTATTGTCAACTTGAATAAAGCTGTTTGGATTCACTTACCTCTGTCTCTGTATCCTGACAGAATGCTCATTAAGAGTGGACATTTTACAGGCCACTGAGCTGTGCGTTGAATACAATGTATAAAAAAAAGCAGTGTAGCTTTTGTCACAAAATAAAAGTCAGATTTATTATAATTTTGAATGCATTGCAGGGCAAATGAGAAATATTGAATGTGGTTTATTCAGGAAATTGCTACAATTTGGAAAAAAGGTAGCTTGTTAAAAGCTACTGTACTTTGTTTTAAAAACAACTGAGCTCCGGTAATACCAACTCTTTTCTAACTAAAAGTGACAAAGCCAAAATAGATTGCAGTTTGGCTTTGTAGCGTCTTCAAAGACTCCCCTGAATGGCCCATATCATCTCTGAGGACAACAGTAAAAAAGTCTATTTGTCCCATGATATGGCCACAGGAAGTGATGTGAAGCGTGTTACTACTTTTTTTCAATCCCCCACTCCTTCTCATTTCTTCTTTCTTTGTGTTAATCCCTGAGTGTGGAAAGCGGGCGAGCAGCAGGCTAAAACCACGACTCTAAATGAGGCACAGAGAGAGTCAGAAGGGCCGCTGACAGCTTTATAAATGGTTTTTCCACTTGATATATGTTCACCCAACTCTGGTCCAATTTCGTTTAACCATTGTTTTCTTACTGTTGCTTCAGCCCATTTCAACAATTGTTGCTTTTTGTCTGTGCAAACACTTATTTTGCATAAAGCCACAGTAACCTTGCAGAGATTAGAGAACAGTGTAGTTTATGGACATTTTGAGACCAACATATTAATTTGACTAATTTCCCTCGAGAATTTGTTTTGTTTTTATAGTTTTTGCCTGGTTAAATATTTAAAATCTTACAGAGGTTTGCTTTAAAAATCGCCTTTCCAAAATGTAAAATGCACCCTTTCAATAGAAAGACTGAAATGTTATGTTACAAAGCACAGAGAGACAAACCATTACTAAATGTCACCGAGCACCATAAGAAGAAAACCCAAAATTTCAACATTTCAAGTGGAGGTCATTGTTTCCACCCAAGCAAGTTGTAGAACTCAAGCATGAAGCTGAAATGTGTGGAGTGTATCCGTCCCACTAATTCCTCTCTTTAATTAAAGCAGGCAAAGGCGAGGGCTCTCACAGCCGTCTGATCTCTGAAGTGTTTTTGTGTCAGCACCAATTACACCTTCCTTCTTAACGTGACATGAATGGCGTTTTGATTGGAGGGTAAGCTCCAGTATTTCAAATGGTCCTTCTTAGAGACCTTTGCCATTTGTAGAAGGCACAGTGCATTTCTTTTCCCCTTTCATTCCCATCAGAGAAAAGATGACATTGAGTGACTGGCCCAATTTGTTCCCTCATGTGAAACATAGAGAGTGCCATGTCTTCTCTCCCATCCCCCCCCCCCCCTTATTTTGAAGTATATTATCGTTTCAATTTTGTCCCCCAAAATCCCACGCTCGAAATCCACTGCAATGCGTTAGCCAATATGTTTTAGTTGTCTCAAGTTCTTGTGCCTCGGCGTGCCTTTGACAATTGCAAATGTAAAGTTCACAACTGACTGCCTTTGCATCTGCTCCTCGAAGGCCGTGCCTGCTTGACGCCGGGAAGGCCGTGAGAATTGAAATTCCTCTGATGTGCTTCAAGAACCTCAATTCTTGTTGGAGGGAGTGAGGGAGTGAGGGAGTGAGGGAGGGAGGGAGTGAGTGAGGGAGTAAGGGGAAGGAAAGATCAATTGCAATAAAACCTCACCTCAAAAAAGGTGCTGTTGCAGACCATCTCGGGAATCCCAAAGTGACGCGACGCCCCGACCAGAGGAAGGTGAGTGGGGCCGTCATCTGTGGGTTATAAATACTTTCACCTCAACAGTCAATAATGACATCTCGTAGGCCCCCAGAGCTGTCGCTGTCCAATAACTCAACACGGTGTGCGTGTCAGTCAGTAAGACACCCTGAGAAAACAATAAATCATTTTAGGTGGAGTTGACGCATAACATGGCTATATATAGCCACGTTTTGAGTGATGTGGCTGATCACGAATATTATCAAATTTAACTTTTTCATAATGCATTTATTATTTCCTGACAACGTCTGTTAACACAAACAAATGTCCATTTGAAAGGCCAATTATTAGACAAGCAAACATGAGTTTATGAAGGTGCAAAGAGGCAGACAAGCAGCACATTGTCCAATGACTTTGAGTACAGCCTGCACCATCATGTTGGGAAGATAAGGAGAGCTTATGGGCTTTAAAACAATGAGACGTGAAGCCAGTCATCACTAATGGTTAGACAGCCAAATCAATGCGTAGAAGCTCTTACTGAATACAGTACAATACTGTGACGTTTGTTGCAGCAAAATTGTTTGGCTGCACACTATCTTTAGTTCAGCTGCAATGATGGAGCACCATTAATCTGTTTTTTGTGCCTCTCCTCCTCTCTCGTTCACTCTCTCTCTCACCATCTCCTTCTTATCCTCCTTATCTTGGTGACTGTGCAACAACTAATCCCGAGGGATTTGAACCTAATGAATCTCATTGATTTGTTCTAGAGGGATGAGGAACAAGACGGAATGGGGTGTTTTGACACAAAAAATTAGATTCACCCTCAAGTGTCTTTTGGGCTCGGTAAGCTTAAGAGGTGAGAGAGAAATTTGGACTTGAGGTTTATAATTAGATTTTCTTCTCGTGAACTCTCTGCTAAGTCTTTTTGCTGCTATTTCGTAACCCCGATGCTCACCTTCTTCTTGCAAAACTGCAATATCCTTTTGGTTTCCTCCTTTTGGTAGATGTGGGCTGCATGGGAATCCGTTTCAAGTAAATCAATGTTCTACTTCAAACCCTGGAGGCGCACTTTTTTTGCTTTAAACAAGTTGATGAATTAATTACTTAAGGGGGGCATTTTGAATATATATATATCCGCATTTTGGGGCATTTTGAATATATATATATATATATATATAACATCCGTCCAACTCAACTCACTCCAAGCAGGATTCAAACCAGAGTCTCCGGTGTGGGAGGCGGGCGCACTAACAAAGGATGCTATAGACCATAGCCGCTAACGTCAGTTGCTAACGTCAGTTGCCCCCCCCCCATACATATATATATCAGATATAATTTTGGCTGAGGGTTCACTGACCTTTCATTTAAAAAAACAACCTATAACAACCATCACGTTACATTCTCACTGAGTTAATCCACCTTTGCGGCAAAGTTGTGTATTTAATTAATTCTTCAATTCCCTCTCCATTGGTAGCAGATTGTTTGGGGCTCCTCCTTTTAATTAGCTTCCCTCTAGCACCAGGGCACAATGTTTCAATTAGACACTTAATGAAATTCAATGATCATAAAATACAATTACCACCATGGTGCAGCTCTTCAATGAAACCAATTACGGTAGTGGTAACAAGCGAGAAGAAGTTCTTTCATCATGGACGAGAAGCAGACAGGAAGAAAGACACCTGGGGACGTGCGCTTCTCTTCTCCCGCTAGCAGTGTTAGCACTGGCGTAGGCAGGGTAAAATGGTGCTTGACCCTCTTGAGATGAGCAATTATAGGTTATTTGCCAGTTGGTGAGGTGATAACTACATGTGTGCATGTATATGTGTGTGTTTTCCCCACAGAAGACATCCACTCATTTATCTTGAGAAGTGATTATTTCACTCCACATTATGTCTTAAAAACTTAAAGGTGAAGTGTGTAGTTTCTATGCCCCTAGTTCCATGTTAATACTCCCTCCATCTGCTATTGGTCAGGCTATGTGGATAGCCCCTCCCCAAACTCACTCCATTGATTGGGCAAATGTTTAAAAGTTTAACTGCACTCTTAAAAGTAAAGGTCTCAAAAGAGGGTTTTCGTGGCAATATAATAGAACCATTTTGGGTTCCCTAAATAACCTTTCAGTGAACAGTTCTTAAAAGACTTTTTTTTCTTTTTGTGAAAAATATTTCAATAATATGAAGAACCATTCCCCACTATAAAGAATCATGTGTGCAATGGAAATGTGTCCATGGATGTTAAAGGTTGTTCATGGAACCATCAATGCCATTATGGAACCTTCATTTTTAATACTGTGGGAAAGGAGAAAGTATTTAAACATTTAAAAATGTACATGCGCTTCATCTTTAAGTAGTCAAAAACCTGACAGATGCCAAAGGGAACTGTTATCAAGTCAAATTATTGTTCTAGTTTATGACAAAGACAAATGGATTCTGTCAAAGCAAATTTAAATAAAGGGATGATGGTTTGTATATATTACAAATTGCAAATGCGCATTAGAGGACTTTGTAGTACCTGTAGAGTAGTGTAGCACTCTATCAAATCGACAGTAATATCAAATGTCAAATGCAAATGATGAAATGTTATTCATGCCTTGAAAAGTTTTAGGCGTGGGAGGCAAAAACTTCTGAGCGTCAATGCCTGCAGCCATTTAAAGGACGATCGAATCACTCACCAGCAACGCTTGGCATGTGCAGGGATTTCAGCCCGACGCAGACCGACCGCTGTGGAAAATTGGCCAGTGACCCCCGAGACGGGTCAGTCCCAATTCACAGATAGCAAATTGCGTGGAAGGCATTGATTAATGGGAGAGACACAACTCGTTATAGTCGGCGGTGTCATCCTCGCTCTCTGAGTAGCCCGGGCTCGCACCCTCTCATTCCCCTCCTTCGCCTTTCATCAAGCTAGTGGATGAAATAACAATCTAACAATTGATCTCACCCCCTGCAATTAATGGCCTTCTCGTTGGCGTAATTTGCAGAAGAGAATAAACAGCAACGTAACTGAGACCCGGTAAATGGAAGTAGGAGATACTTGTGTTCATTCGCCATTCAGCATATGAGGTACTTTCAGTTGATTGTCACTCAAAGGTAATTGGGGTTCTACGTATATCAGCACAGCGAGATGACTCTAATATTAGAAGGACACGGCTTTGTTTGTACGAATACGTTGGAGGTAACAGAAAGAGTCTAGAAATCTGTTTAAGAGTGGCTATGGCCGGCAATATATTTAAAGTTGGATATATAGTACATCTAACTTTACCCACAGTACAATATACCTGTATAGCAAATCGTGGCTGTATTATTGTTTGTAGCATCACATCGCAAATTTAAACTACTGTATATTACAGAAGTCTGATATAGAAGTATATCCAACTTTATCTGCATTCATACAGTATACTCATGTAAAGTGATATATAGCCAGGCCTGCTATAAGCAAATCTCAAATCCCAAACGTGTATTGTGAAAATCACTATACAAATTAAATTTACTTGAGTTTACTGCATTTTTTAGTTCCATGACAACAGGTTAACTATAAAAATTACACTGTTTTGGAAAACGAAATGAGCTAAATTGCTTTCTTTTTTCAGACAGGTTTCCTGAACGCTGCTTCCTCTTCTGCCATTGGTTGGACAAGCAGATGGCCCTGCACACAAACGCACATTGGTTGAGTCACTGTTCCTGTGTCAGAATGGTAAGAATACTCAAAGAAATAGTGGAATGTTTTGATAGCACCACAGTTTGTTTTATTTATAGTTGTCTCTGCACATTAAGCTGAGGGGAAACTATCTTAACAGAATAAATTACGTATTTCACCTTAAAAAGTTTCAGTGTTGTTTCAGTTAGTGGCTTGTACAGTAGAGTATTAAAAAAAAAAAAAAAAACGTTGTTATATTATGCGTAAAGTTATAAAGTAGCTTCCCCAACTCTACTAGTAAAACAGAGACACTGCAGGGACACAGGTAATGGAAGTGCGGATGAAAAGAGATTGATTCTTTATCCATGGACCAAACAAAAAGATCCTTCATCCACACGTTTAGGGACTCATTCAATATTAATCATAATCCAAATCTCTCTCCAGTAATGTCTTGTCTAGTGTCCCTAGAAAGAGTCATTTTCTACCTTTTAAAGTGCTTTTTTTTTTTAGACTGGCTGATGGAAAATTGCCCTGACTGACTCATAAAGGAGCAGAGGAGGGCAGCAATATTGGAGAAACATCATGTTTGGTCCAGAACTCTTTCTCACGTCGAGGCAGAAGATGACATATGGTTCTGACTCACTCACCTGCAAGAAGGCCTCTTCCATAGCTGTCTAGCAGGAGTAGGACAACAGCGGACTCTTTAACGGTGACTTATGAGCAAACATGATGAACTACAGCTCTATTTTTGCAGTTCTTTAGCAATCTGAAAAGCAGAAAAAAATGGGAAGGGGGGGATTGTCATTATTTACTCACTCTTATGTCATTCAAAAAAACACAAACTGATCTCATTCTGTGTTCCACAGAGAAATGGCATACAGATTTGGAACAAAGATGTGTGCACTTTGAATAATGACAGAAGTTTTATTTTTGGAAACTAGTTTTTAAAGAGTGACCAAACAACTGGAACAAATGCTGATGATGCATTTGACATTGACATAAACTTCGTCACACTGATTTCTCGTTCTACAGATCTTCTTGAGCTGACAGCTCTGAATTAGCATATTTTGAGTGGGTATCTAATCCAGTGAAAGCAGGTGTAATGTAAGAAAGAGCTTTGCTTGTTGTCACCTTCACCTTCAGGTTTTATCGAGGATGGCGGAATTTGATTGACGCCGTACTACACCTTCACACATTAGCTCTGACAAAGAATACAGCTTTGCACTCATATCGCCTACACAGATAGAACAAAAAAAATCTCTGTGAGTGACTCCTCATCTCTGTGACAGTTCATAGATGGTAAAGTAGAACTATAAGCCTCTCCACTTTTTAATGTGTAGGCTTACAAAAGACAAGTCTATTAGCCATATGTATTTTTGGACAAATAATACACAGAATCATGATATTAAAATTATACAAATTCAGTTGAAACTGTTGTTAGTCATTTTGCTTACTTTTACTAGCCTTTTCTAGAAGTCGCAATGTAACAGAGTAGCAACAGATAATTTATTATTGTGATTATTGTGTATTTAAAAGAAAAAAATTGAGGGCGGGGACTTGGTTCTTTCTATCGGTTGTTGATTGAATGGAGGCAGAGCTGAATGCAAGTTGCAGTCGATTGTAAGAAAGGGGTGGGGTTTATGTGGATGAAATGATTGGATAAGTCAGCCATAAGTCACCAGAAGTCAAGTCAACCTCACTTTTTACAATATAGAATGTTTTACACAGCAGCTTTACGGTGAATACAGGAAATGAATGCAGCAAAGATTGTTTGGCTGTACAGCAGCTCTAGAAGAAAGTCATTGTCCAGTTTAAGTAAGTTCACTGTGGATTCATTTCTGTTGAAAAAAAAATCATTAGTTATTAATTTCAGAAGATCGACTTGACATTTTAAATAATACTGAGGGCCAAAAAAATTAAACATTTTTTTATAATTTGTACATAATAAGATCAATATGCATTTAGAAAATAGTTTAAAGACACTCCCTCCCTCTGAAAATCCGCACTCGAAACTCATCAGCCAACCCGAACACGTGAATAATGCTTTCTGATTGGATAAAAAGGGCAGGACACTTCACGACTCCTTGTTGCTGTCAGAAACAAACTTATTGATAGTGACTTAAAAAAATTCAACAACAAAAATCACAGCTAGCATTAAATAGCAAGTAACTCATGTAAACTATATAAAGTAATTAAAAGCTCTCTTGCCTTCATCATATTCCCTGTCACAGCCCTCTGTAGTTATTTTTTATTTAATGGCAGCGTGAACACAAACCACTGTGAAGCTTGCTCCACCATTGAACGACCGTTTAAGCTGCAGTGAACTCTGCACCCAATGTGTTTAAAGCCTCATTATCATATTAGCAGAAAATGACTAACAATGACAAAACAGGACTAGTGTTCTTGGATTAATCGGAGCTGGCGCATTATAGTACAAGCGGACAGGCTTCTCGAGGCTTGTGAAGCAGAGTTAGACGTCCTGCTGTGAAGGTGGAGTGCTAAGTCAACTGTAATCCACTTAAGATGGCTCAACATCATGAACTGCTCAACGCGCACAGAGCCTGTTATTGCCATTTCTCACGCTTAACTCCCGAAACCCTGCCCTTTTGTTTATGATTGTTTTCATTGAAAAGGTTGAAAAGGTTTTGTCACTTTCTCTTTGGTTGAATAACATTACAAAAATCTTATACTCAAACATTTGAACAGTTCTAGAAATCGCTCAGATTGTCCTTTTTTTTTTTTGCATGATTAGATTTCCTACCAACCAATCAGAACCCCCAGCAACCGCATAGCAACCAATCAGAACACCTTAGCTGCCACATAGTAGTGATTGTGAAAAATCACCCTTAACTTTTTAATTTTTCTAATGAAGAAATCTAGTTTTTGATAATATATATGACGTTTTATAACCAGCTCACTTAATATTGTAGTATTTATTTGTAATCTACTCTTCAGCATACTTATTTACAAACACATTCATGCATCGTGAGATATTTTAGCAGAGTGCTGAGTCATCTTCAATAAAACTTGGCTTAATGTGATGTTGGATTGTGGCCAGATCTCCTCCTCTGCTCAATATATCACACATGTATAACCACAACAAGACTGTGCGCATTACACCATCAATCCATCAGCGTGGACAAGAGCTGCCGCTCCTTCTCTTCATCTTTGTCGGAGAGCGGGAGCACCTGTGAATAATTTCTTTTATTTTGAAGATTTTTTTTCTTTCACTTGGCAATTGTGTTAGTTTTCTTCAGAGGGGTCCTGAAATACAGGAAACTTGTCTTGGCATATCCCTGGTTTGGTTTTGTTTTAACAACTTTATTCACAGCAGGCCTGGTGTTTCTGACTCTCCAAACTGTGGTTCTATGAGCAGACAGCTTCGATACGGAGGTAATGCATTAGCATGATGAGAGCATAAGAGTTCAGGTTTTCACCTCACAGTTTGGGCTGTTGAATATTTTAAAGGTGTGATGATATTTAGATATCGTAAATATGCTATGAACCATCCAACAAACAAAATGACCGTTGATAACCGCAGTTTGTGATATGTACCAGGGCATTTGCTGAAGAAAAGGTTTATCAGAAGATTAACAGATTAAAAAGATTGACAGCCAATCAGAATCCACAGACTTTAAAGAGATCAAACATTTAAAGTGGCAGATGACGTAACTGCAGAACATACTTATAGGATTTGGGATCGAAAATCGATTCCAATTTTGGAATCGGATACTTAGGCTCAATCCCAATTCACCCCTTGGCCCTACCCCTCCATTTTGCGCGTTCCCGTGAAGGGGTAGGGTTGTCTCGATTCTCTTTTGGTTGGAGGGGTAGGGGTAGGGGGAAGGGCCATATAGCCCTTGAAACGAAGATTTTTCGGGACCACACTTCAAACGAAGGGGTATGAGAAATGTACCTGCATACACCGGCTACAGAGGCAACATGACTGCCAATAATCATTTTCTTTATGTCACATTCAGTCTTGTGTTCATATTTACGGTCATGTTCTTCAATGAAACGGTTGCAAAAAAATTGCTAAAGTTCGTTAACAATATGACGCGTGTAAAAAGCAAATGTTTGAAGCGAAGTGGACGTGCAAATGAGGTGTGAATTGCCTCATTCGTGCCGCAAGACCTCCAGACGCGCGTAAACACGTCTTTACATTGAAATCACTCGCGCCAGACGCTCTATTCACGTTTGTAGGCGTCGAAGATATCGTCATCTCCGTTGTTTTCAGTGAACTAATTACTGAGTGTTTACTTGTCTTTAATAATGCTTGAAATATTAGTTAGGCTAGTTGTTTTTGCTATGGTATTTTTAAACCATAGGCAAAAGGTCCTTGTGGAAGTGTTCTTTAGCCTGTTGATTTTTGTTCATGGTATTCAGATAAAATAAAAACATTTGCAACAACACTTACAATAAATTTTAACAGCTAAGTTTTTTTTATTATCATTACCTTACCGGAATCGAAATTAGGAATCGATAAGTATTGGAATCAATAAGCAGAATCTGAATCGTTAAAATTCAAATGAACCCCTATAAACAGTATGTTAGCATGCTTTGGAGTGGATGCTAATGTAGTTGTCGCTATAGTTATCATTCCTGGTGAACGGCCCTTTAGGGTGTATTGCTTTCATACCAATTGCGAACCCTACCAGAGTTGACATGCTTTCCAAACAAACATACCAAACTTTGACGTCAAATGGATGTGGCTCCAAAAGCTTGTGCAAATGTCATGTCTCTGGAGTTTATAAAAAAATCTGTAAATCTTTCATTCCTGAATCAGTTTTTGCATTATATACAGTAAGAGTAAATCATATAGGAGTAAACACATGGGTAAACCCAAAATACCGCCTGAGGTGCCTGACCTTGTAGAGGAATAATAAAAAAGGAAAAGCTGGGGGGAAAAAAATCGCTTGCAGGGAGGATGTAAACTTAGCTCGTCTTCCAAGTGTGCCCTGGGTGTCAAGTCCATTTCATCACTGTTTAAAAGTTGGGCAGGACTGCTCCGGATAGCCGAAGAATAAATTCTCCTCTTGGCTATATGGAGGGGAAAGCAGCTTATTTGTAATGCGGTTGTGAGAATGAACCAAATACACTCCGGGGAAGAAAAAAGTGCCTAGGGATAGAGAAGTGTGTAAGATGCCACGGAAACTTGTGCAGGTTTATCTCCTTACGTTCTTTTGAGCATTAAATCTCCCAACAACTTCCTAAGAATGTTTCCTCTAGGATATATATAGAGCATGTCACTTCCAGGCATCAAACTCTTAAAAACAGAAATAAACTGTGTGTGTACATTCTACAGTAGCATCACTCAGTTTATTTTAGTTCAGAGCATATTTTCAATGATTCAGATTCTTAAGACAATGATTCTTGCAATGCACTTTTTTTTTTTTTTTTTTTTTTACATGATGTATTTAAAGTTTTACAAAAAATAAATGAATAGTACTTTTAATAAATATATCTTAAGTATTTTAAATAAATAATTTAAGTATTTTTGAGAAATACTGAACACTGTTTAATTAGATTACATTAGGTATTATGAATTACTATAATATTTTACAGCATCTAGTAAAATTACTGTTGCTAATTTTTACTATGTATATGTAGAAAAAACTAATTAAGATTAATAAATTCTCTAAAAACTATTGGTAATTATTTCATGTTAGCTATTGCATTAGTTAACTGATAGAATATTGTCGGTCTTCTAGAAAAACTTGTTCTGCCATCTTGAAATACAATTTGCTGACTACTAAGAATGATAATACATTTACTTTGTAAAACTTTCGCACATTTAATGAAGTTGAGTAACTTTATCTGTCTTGCAGAGAAACTTTTTCACCAAGGCCATACTCTAAAAGAAAGCCTTCATGTTTCACTGGGGAATAAATCAAAGCCATAATGCTAACCAATTACTCTCTCCCAATTCAATTATGAATATTCACGAAAACATTAAATATTGATTGACCCGTGTTAACTTTGAGTCACAGTGAAAATTAAAACAAACATTAATCACATGCCGGAATGTTAGCAAAATTTATGAGGTCCACCGGAGAGTCAGGAAAGCAGCTGAAAATGTGCTGAGATAACGTTTCTGTTTGTGTTCTCCAATCTGCAATCCTAATAGAGGGGACTGTCTATGTCCAATTAATTTATAAGCCCGCTGATGCACACGCACATCTTTTGTTATTAAGGACATCCATGTGTGCTAGCAGGATGACTAAATGTCAACCTCCCGTGTTCACGTTCCCCTTGCGGGATGTGATAACGTTCCGTCTTATTGCATTTAGAGCTCATCAGGTTTGTCCTTTATCCAGGGTGTTAATGGACCACTTCACTAGCTATCAGTGTGTTCAAATAACCCACAACACGGAGGAAATGTCATTGGCGCTGACGTTGTGTAGCGCGTTTATTGTGAGGGTGTGGCAAATGGTGTGAGGAGACGCCAGATGCTGTGCAGAGCTAGTCAGACTATCATAAAGCAATCTGCATTCACGTATGGTAGTTGTTTCTGATGTTGTGTTTGTTTGACCTACCTTTTATTTTGGGGAACAGAATTGATGAAAAAGTCTCGATTTTTTTTTACATGTGACCTCAATAGAAAAATGATTCATAATGGCTTTATTCACTTATACAAATCGCAAAAGTATTTTATCTAGTATTTTATGATTACAGTTGTTAATAATTCAAGTGAAATTCAATGATCCTCAACACCAACTCAATTACCAAAAATGCTGTTGAACACAATCATTTTAAAAGTTAAATGGTAATAATAATATTAACAAATTACATTTAAAACAATTGTGAATAGCCTTCGGTACTTCTTGAATGAGTAAAAACTGCACAGACAAACTGACTGCAATTAATGTCACCGAAATGGGAATTTTGACCAAGCAGTTTATTTATTGGTTCATACGGTGCAACCGAAATGGTTTAACTATCAATTTTGTACCTGTGTACCATTAATGTTGACATTTTCTATTTAGGGTTAGTTCCTAATTATGCCTAGCTTAATATGTGTGTCACCTGTATCTATAAATAGTGCAGAATCTTACATTTGCCTATATTTAACTTTTTAATTCTTTCTAAATCTGTTTAGTTCCATGTGAAATTGGAACACAAATCCTAGATTTGAGTCTTTTGGATCCCATGACATGTACAAACTCCAGATCCATTTGTATGACCTTCTGAAATGCATACATATTCCACAGTTTGGTTGGTAGAGGTTATTCACATGCAAATATTATGGTCTTGTCTAAATTATCAGGGCTGGGTTTCCCAATAACGTTGTCTCTTAGCGCGCTACGAAGACTCTTAAGGTATAACTTAATTGAAGGTATACCATTTCTAGGCGTGTTCCCCGAACCATACCTTAGGAAGCCGCTTAAGATATACCTTCTTACGTGCAACGTTACCCGGTGCTGATAATTTTTTTTATGTTAAGTGGTTGCACACAATTGATTTTAGGTACATTTAAACAAATGCATTTAGTTGAACTTAATCAATTTTAGTTCAACTTAATGCATTTGTTTAAATGTAGCTAAAATCAATTGTGTGCAACCACTTACCATACATTTTTTTATTAAATTCAACGAATCATTTTTTTCAGTGGTACTAATTTGGCCAGGGATTTTTACGCGGATTGGGTGAGAAAAAACACTGATTTTATGGATTCGGACGGCACTAAAATCATTGACTTATCCCTGTAAATGTTTAAAATACCGTACGAGCCCATGAGAAACAATATTAGCGTCCGAATAGGACTTAACTGACAGTAGCCTATGCTTTCACTGGCCTTTAAAAGCGCTTTTTAATTAAATTAATAATATTGTATAATAATATAATTAAAAATCGAACAACAATAAGTGTAATTACAATTTTATTCTTTGCATGAAAACACTTGAATTAGCCTAATTGAACACTGTCTGGGTGTATTAAAACGTCAGAATTATATTCGTATAGACCTGCAACAGTGATAAGGTAAAGCTAAGAGTGCACTGTAAAAAAATTTAAGCCAGTACAACAAAAAAAATCTTAGTACTAATTTCCTTCAGCTTTTTCTTGTTTACTCAACTTTTGTAAATAACAGTTAGACTGACTGAAATTAAGTTGTAAGTCTTACAAATTTTTTTTTATTGGGTTAACTTAAGATTGTTAGTTTTCTGGAGAGGTGCAACTATTTTTTAACAAACCTTTTTAAGTTGAGCCAATTAAAAAAAAATTGTCTCAATGTCTGAAGTTGAGTGAACAAAAAAATCCTAAAGGAAATTGGTACTAAGTAATAATATGTTAAGACTGGAAACTACAATAACTTTGCCCAAGTCAAAAACTGAAAACAGTGAGTCAATGTTAACAAAACATTTATTCAGAAGCATGTTGAAGGCAAATAAAAATGTAATTTCAATTAGCTGTCATCATGACAAGAATTTTCTTTTTTTATTCAAAGGAATATATTACCCCAAAATCATAATTATTTACTTTTTTCTGTCTCAAACTCATAGGACTTATTTTCTTCTGTGCAAGACACAAAGACATGCAGCTGTAATTTGTATTTTCTGAAGTAATACAGTTTTGGGAGAAACAATAAACTAACAATTCTTTTTAAATCTTGATATCCGATTGTATTCAGAAGACATGGATTAAATCATATGTGTTACATTTATATAAAACATGGCTTACATTTATATCTTTATGTTCTAGAGAAGAAATGAAGCCATAAAAAGACTATGCACTAAATAAGAGTACAAACTGGAACAAATAAATGCTCAATCTTACAATTATCCATATGGATTGCAGCTACTTGAACAATAATTTTTTGAAGGACCGGACTCTTGCTGAGCACTTTAAGTCAAGACCAATAAACAATTTTTAATTTAGTCAAAAGTGTATTTTAATTGTTTAGGACAGTTCACATTGAGGGTATAAATCAAGCCAAAGATGAGAGTAACAGCTGTGGCAAAGTTCTTGCACATTATCTAGCCCAATCTGCTCTTATAGTACTACAGAGAGGCACCTTATAATTGGGTTGGAGTGGAACAGTTGCAACATCATCTTCAACGATAGTTAAGATCCTCATCTTCTCCCCTTGTGAATGTCTTCTGGCTCTGTGTCCTGCAGTAGAAAATAAATTGACATAACTTTTTTTTATTTTGAATTACGTTACACCACAGAGTGACCCTAAACATGTGCTCATGTACCTTCACTTGAAAAGTAAAGGTGGTCATGTTTTTAAGCTTGTTCAAATTCAGCCATAGAACTAAAACTGATAAACAGAATACATCTCCCAATTTCCTGCACCTGTGCTGTTAGATGCCATGCAGTATTAAAGGGATAGTTTACCCAAAAATGAAAATTAGCCCATGATTTACTCACCCTCAAGTCTGCCACTATATCACTGCCCTTATAAAGCTTGGAAGAGCCAGGAATCGTTTTAATATAACTCCAAATGTATTTGTCTGAAAGAAGAATGCCATATACACCTAATGACTTCAGGGTGAGTAAATCATGGGCTAATTTTCATTTTTGGGTGAACTATTCCTTTAATATAGTTACACGTGGCACAACGTCATGGGGATCTGGTGAACAGGTGAAATTATATCAAGTGTGAGTGTATATGCTGGTGACACACATCTTCTTACCAGGCAAGTCTTCAGGATGTTTCCTGACTTTTCCCTCATAAACAAAGGTAGAGCTCTGAGAGTTGTAGCCTTTCTTTGACCAAGCACATTGTAGTTTCTGTGTCTGAAAGACAGAAAACAAATATGGAACAAGCTATGCATGTTATATCCAAAGAGAAGCATGGGAATTATCTTGAAAAGGAGATGGCAAAATTCAGCCTTTAACCAGAGAGATATGACCACATGCAAAATAATTACCTGATGATTAAGTTGGTCTAGGAGGATCTTCATCTCATCGTATACGCTCCACCACTTGTTTTGTACAATTAGATGTGTATTCATCTAACTAAGAGAAAAAGGTGCTCTTCTGATTAGTTTGTGTAAACCTGTAATACTCAGCACAGACCCTGAAAAAAAAAAAAAAAAACATTGTTAAAACAGTAAGAATTAAGTGTAGGCCTACACGTTAATTCAGTTCTACTAACTAAAAATGATAAACTCACCTGATCTTTCAAAAACAAAGGCCACTGTTTTAGCACATCAGAGGTTCTTGTTGCTGTACTGATGTTCTTTAGTCTAAAAGGGACAAATACAACATAACAAAGATTCATATTAAACTAAAAAAAAACAGTTACAGTAGGTTAATTTACATATAGTAAAAATACTACAGAAATGGAATAATCAAATGTGAAAAAAAATAAATTCATTTTTTCCTTAAAAATACAAAAGTTATTAAAGAGCAGTGAGCGATTTTGTCTTTCATTGATTAACAGGAAGGACACTGACAGCGGCATATAACATATTTTCACTTTAAACATTATTTAATATACAAAGCAAACATGCGTATTTTTAACATAACATTTGTTTTGCATATATAGGCCTATATTTTTCCCCTCTAAATTGTATTATATTGAATTATATTGCACTACTGTAGAATGCCTGAGCCTCAACCTAAGCATGTACAAATTGTCACTGACATTTGTATATAGGCCTAACTTATATAACAAATAAACTTGAAATTGAATTTAAATCGAATAGACTACTGTCACTTTAAGAGCTATTGCACAGATTTAATACTGAAACATCTGGATTTTACAACATTGTTTGTTCACTTAAGACATAGCCGACTGTATTTACATGAATACTACACACACAGTGGGTTTTTTTAAATAATTGTGTGTAACGTTATTTCACTATTAATTAGCAATAAGCCTGAAAGATAACTGAATTCGCACTCACATTCTGTCTGAGATAAACAGCTCTCTTCTGTCTCAATCAGCGCAAGCACCAGATTTGAGTCTTTTTTAACGACTTACTGCGCTTAACATTTTAAACTTCGTGCACGTTCTTGTCTTTTCTCATTCAAGCATGTTTCCTCACTTTAACGTTAGTCTAGGTGTCAATAGTTAAGTAAGTTAGCCATCTACGCGGATAATCTCTAACAATAGACACTTATCGTCTCCACAGAAAATATCTTTTAACATAATACTATATTTTACCAACATATGTCTGCAATCAATGTAGCTTATTTTCATTCATAAAGCAAAATAAAACTTACCTCAGAGATGAATCCAGTCCCTTTGATAGCGTGGTTGAAGGAGGAAACCCCGTGTAACTTACATAGAGACAGACTGCGCATGCGCGATGGTGGGAAGTTAAACGTTCCAGCACAGAAATCAAAACATTAAGTTTTCTCAACTTATTTTTTTGTGTTCATTGGACAAATAGTAGTAAACATGCAGTTAAATAGTTTTTATAAGTTAACTCAACATTGCGCTCAAACATTTGCCCACTCAACTTATAATCTTAAGGTGAGTAAACAATTTGCAAGTTGGATTTTTTACAGTGTGGTCCAGACCAACCTTCCGAACGTATGACTTACAGAAGGTATACTAAGAACGTTTTGGGAAACACGTATTAACGATAAGGTACAGCTTAAGGCGTAACTTAAGAACGACGTAGCGTTAAGGAGATTTCGGGAAACCCAGCCCAGTTCTCTGGACCTATAACACTCTACCAGCACACTAGCAACTTAAGCATGAGAAAATAACATTTAAAACACCTCTGGAAATGTTTCCAGTCTTACCTGTGAACCAGTACAGTCCTGAATCAGTCTAATTAGCAGCGATGTTCGCTTGGTCAGATTAAAGGTCAGGCAGTTCTCTGAAGCATGTCTCCTGCAGTCCCAGCCACGCAGGTGTGAGCAGGTGTCAGACGCAGTCAGGCAGAAATCTATCTGTCTGTTCGCGCTCCTTAAGGCCCGGGGGAAAATGAGCAGCATCTGCTGAACAGGTTCATCTGTTGTAAAATTGGATGGCTGTGTCTACCCACAGTTCACCTCAACCCAATGAGAGAGGGATGAGAAAGAGGAAAAATAGAGACAGTGATTTGTTTGATGTTTCTTCAGTCAGTGTTTGAAATTGACAATTGAATTTGCTAACAGGTGTGACTTGAATTGTCCTGTTTATATGGAGCACGCAAATGATGTTAGAATGAATGACCAACTCCAATTAGCTTTCCTGTTCTCTTAGCTTTCAAGACATAATTGTGACAGTGCCCAAAACATAAGATGCTATCGTGATATTTTGTTCTAACTAAATATTAATGTTTTTATTTAGCAGTTAGCGCTAATCTAGTAGGCTAAGCCGTTAGCTTGCTAACTGAAGGCTTATTGAAAACACAAAGAAATGTAAATATTTAATTAGCTTTGGTAATACAATGTGATATGCATAAAATTTACATTTTTATTTACATTTTGTAAGATTAAGAACAAATATACTGTATCATAAAACAGTTTTTCTTATTTCTAATCAGGCACTAAATGGATTACCAATAAAAAAGTTGGCAGAGGCCACAAACAGGGGCACGTTCAAGTTCAAAACGGTGCGCAACGTTTTGCTACGGTTTCCGGGTTGAACGTCATGTTTCCTGGAAACGGCGTGCACCGGTGTGCAACGGGGTTTGAGATACGTTGTTTGGTGGGTGTGTCAGAACTGCAGTCCAATCAGCAGCAACATGTATATAAAGCACGCGGTATTAAAGTGAACTCGCACAATGGGTTCAAGGAAAGTAATTTACAAATGTGTTCGATGCAGCTCGGTATACGCAACAACTGAGGATATTAGAAGACATGTTTGTGTAAGTTTTATTGTAAAAATATAGGATATCAACATAATGATGTAGTTGTTTATATTTTTAGCTTCATTGCAAGTGTATGACATTTGGTATAGAAATAAACAATGGTAATTAAGTGCTTTTCCTAAAAATGAGAAAGAAAATACAGGGTATTAAAACAGTATGAACAACAAATAAAGTCAGTATGTGAGGCTAAATAGATGTGTTTTAGGTTAGATGTGTGCTTCCATTTCAGTTTCAGCAATCCCTTCACTCCATTGGGATGTTCTCTTTTGTTCTGGACGGCAAGTGCAGTAACTGTAACATCGGGCATATTTTGTAGTATTAAACACATATTTATACCGACTTCATCAGGCTACGAAAATTCTTCACAAAGAACACAAAGAATGGCCTTCTCAGCTGCCATAGTTGCAACTCTTGCGTCATCAGAACAGTGTGTTCAACGCATCACCGTTTCTGTTTAAAAAACGTTGTGCAACGTTTTGTCGGGGCTGAACGCAGCCCTGATATGGGAGCAACTCCCGTGGAAGACAGTCGCTGCGTCCGAAATCAAATTTTTCCCAATATGGTATTCGAAAAACATTCCGCCAAAAGAGTAGTATGTCCGAATACATAGTATTCGAAAAACAGTAGGTGAAAGGAAATTTTGAAGTGCGTATTCGATGGACACTTTACTATCCAATGAGGTCACAGGAAAGAATTTATGAATGACAGTGAAGCAACGCAACTGATGCTGGTAGGTCATGTGACAGTAACAACATGGCGGATGTAATATGCAATTTCGGACGCAGTGTCGGACGCAGTGAGTGACTACATCTGAAACCGTCAGATGGCACACAATCCATAAGTTACCAAAGTTTCGATAAGTTCTCTGTAAGTTACTAAAACCACACAGGAAAACATCCAGAACGAGAATGTAGTTATCACTGTCATTTATAATAAAACTGTGAACTTATTTAGCTCTTCAAACAGGACTGTATTCTACTGCTGTGTGAACTTTTGAGACTGGCTTTGAAGTTAGTGGAGCATGCGGTCTAATGCTACTAATTTCTTGATTAAATGTGGATTCTCTTTGTTGTTGTTTTTGGTTGTTTTTTTGAATAGCCACAAAAAAACAACAAAAACTGAAGGAAGAAAGTTACTCAGGCATATAATTTAAGCAGTAAAATGGGAAACAGATGGAACAAATAAAAGGATTACACAACAGATACTGCTGCTAGGAAAACTCAAAAATGATGTTAATTTAGTTGTCTATAAAGAGGAACCAGGGGACTCCGTTTTTGAGCTTCCTTCCACTCCTAACTGTTTTGTATTGATCGACGGTGCATTTTTGAATAATCCTCAGCGATTTTTGGCTGCGTTCTCCCAAAGTCCCTGACAATCTGTTTCAGCTACGCCTCACATCCCCTGGAAGTCCTACAGGACCACCGGCTAACTTCCCCAGCTCAGCACAACCAAAGCAGATCGGAATCTCTTTGGTAAATTTATGTAGTCTTTGTTTTTGTTGTCATGTTTCCGCCTTTTTGTCTCTCCCATGATGCAGATGCGCGTTTGGATGAGGAAGATAACTGATGGACCCCTGACTCCTGAGGGATTTCTGCTGAGGTTTACTTTCATGGCACTGTCGATAACAATTACCGTGCAAGGTTTCTCCCAAAACAGGCCTGGGAAAGATGCCGGCAGCCTTGTGCTCCCTCATTAATAAGACTGGCGAAAGTTACCGTCGATATAAAACGCCTCTGACTTCGAGAATTGTGTCCGGTTCAACACTCAGGGGGATAACAGAAGACATTGATGGAGAATGGAACCTATGAAATGTAAAGCAATGTTTCAAACAAGGTGTTTCAAAGACAGAATTGGCTCCTTGTCAATTCTTGAGGTTGAATTGAATTGGCCACACCCCACGTGAAGTTGAACTGGAAGAGAAATTTACTGAACTGTAACTTTCAAACAAGGCTTGACAATCTCTAATTAAAAATTACAGTTATTCTACAGTGTTCTACAGTGTTCTACTTTATTACATTCAGGAATTGAATTGGAATTTAAAAGTGACTCAGTTAAGAACCGCTGATGTGAAGTATAGCTGTCAGAACGCTGTGGGACATTGGCTGACGTTGTGCATATAATTACAAAAAAACACTTTCCAGCATTAGCCATGGGACCCACATTTCACCAATTGTTCAATATCCACAGCTGAATGCAAAGCTCAGCAATCCATCCGTCAGTGTGGCCAGATTGTGAGATGTTTTGACGCCGTGACTTTCCACATCAATAATTAACAAGCGCGCCCCAATAACAGAAGCGTTTAAAATGGTAATTCATAAATGGTTCGCCTAATTTTGGTGATTGACACTTCACGAAATGTGTCTGTAATTTGTTTTTCTTGCCCTCGGATTCAATGTTCCGCCAATTCGATTCCTTGCACAATGCACAAAATGCCCGTAGGGTTACGAATGAATCTCCTTTACAGGTTGGTGAGCTGTTCTCCCATTGTCAGAAGACTAACTGCACCATGTCCTTTCAAGTGACTATTGTGATCCAGAGAAGTCAGTCAAGACAATTGAGAAGCAAACCTGATGGGATATTTAACTTGAGTCATTATCATTTGTCAAAGTCATCAATATATATCAAGCTGGCACATATTCGAAAAGAGTTAAGAATGAGGATCTATTTGCATACTGTTCCCCATGATGCCGCTTGACTCCCCAATAGATTGTCAACCTCTCATTTTGTCTTGTTTTATTAATGTTTACATCTTTTGACTTGTCCTTTTGTCCCTTATGAGATGTTGGAGAACCACAAGTCGTGATGGCATTAAGCAAACATGACCGAAGAGTGAAGCATAACCGTCCCGTCCTGATTGCAGACCAACTTAATAACCTCTATCATATGAGCTGGCGTCGTGAAACCAATGAACTATGACCAATCATTCACATGATTGGACTATGGGGGGCTAAGCTTGGGTGGCCCAATAAAAACAGTTGGTGCTGAGTCGCAGTATTTGTATAAAGATGGGACAGATGGCTGCAAACTCTCAAAGCCCCCACAGTTCATTGCTTTAGAGGTCTCACATTCGCCTCCAACCGTGTTTGTTCAATACACAGACAATAAACAACAGTCAGTGTGAGAGCCCCACCCTCATGTTTGCCCTTTAAAGCAAAGCGGGCCGTACAGATGTGGCAGGACTCCCAAAGCATGCAGATGACGCTACTGTGGTGGTTTTTAAATGGACGTATCTGCTTAACAGAAGGCCTATAATGTTGTAAATTAATACTTTAGGGAAGGATTTGTGTGCGTGCAAGGTGGAAGGAACGGGTCATGGCATAAAAGCAAAACATGATGACAGTAACTCATAATGCTAATAGCTGGATTATTATGAACACAGTATAGATAAATCCAATTACCCTGTAATGCTCACCGACTTGCAGATGTAGTTTAGTATGCACATTTTCTGCCTCAATGCTGCTGGTCACAGTTATTCATTGCTGTTTGCTGTACAGGCACAAGAAGTGGCTTTCTACAACAACACACACACAAAAATATGTTTGCAAGGTCATTTGGAGCTTTAAATTAATTGCAGGTCCTTTTGCTTCTTGACTTGTTGAATAGTTCAGCCAAAAATGAAAAAGTCTGACAGTGTTTATAGCTTTTTCTCATCTTATTTTCCCTTCCCTACTATTGAAGCTTTGAAATCTCAATCAAGATTGTTTAGGATCAGAATTTGTGCCAGAATTGATGTAAATAACGCCAAAAGCTCATTGATCCACGTGTGTTAAAAGCGAACTTGACGAGCAGTTGAAAAATTAGATGGCAAATGACACTGGAGAGCTGCAGCACCAAGGAATATTCTCATTTAATAGATTACATTTATTTTTCTATTTACAAATAGATACTGTATGACTTGAAAAGATGCGGAGACTCGAAAATGACTTGAAAAAATGTGGAGTGTTTAGCGCACAATTCAAATGGACTACTTTTTTGATTATTTTATGGTGTTTTTGGACCTTTTTGGACACCTTACATCACTATGAACTGCTGTAGATGATGCTCCATAGAATAAAATAACTATACGCATTTGAAACATCATGAGGTTGAATAATAATTACAAAAAAAAAATTGATTGAACTATTTATTTTATGGTGTTTTTGGTGCTTTTGGGACAGCTGTCAAAACTATAAACTGTCGCTAATTATGTTTCACAGGGGAAAAATAACTGCATATGCATTCGGAACGCCATAAGAGTAAGTAAATAATGGCGAAATATTCATCTTTGGTTATTTTAATAAAAAAAAAAGTGGTCCTTTTTGGCAGCTATCATCACTATACATCGCTATGTTTCACCGAGAAGGGTTAAAGATCCCTTTAAGTTACAGTAAGTTTTATTATAGTGTTCACATATATATGTAATTTTCTGAACATAATTGATTACAATAGCAGGGAAGGAAGCAATTAGCAAATACATGCAGTTCCACTATAATTTCATTATAAGCATGTTGTTTGCTTAGTAATTATTGACGTAATAAGTTTTATCATAAACACTGTGGTATAAAAGGCAACATTTGTCTGACTGTTTGGAATCCGCTGGTTAAAAAGACTGAGGATGATAATAGTTATTGTGCAAACAGATGATTATGGACTATTTATAAGAGGTTTGAGGCCCATCATTTTCAGCTTGTTTTGTCACATAAATTGCAATTTAATGTGTTTTCCTTACATCAGCACTCAAACCAGCCATTAAAGCGTACAAAGACTACACAAGGTCACAAACAGAAGTGCACTGGAGCAGTCAAACGAACTCTCGTAATCAAGGTTAACACTGCGAATCTTGACAGATTCGGTGATGAAATTACACATCACCAGCCCCCTGCTATAAATACACCTGATCGAAATAGACATTCCCCATGATTCCCAGCAAAACGGCGTGGTGAAAGGGCCCAGGGTGCTTTTTCTTCCTTTTCAGCTATTATGGGGTGCAATAAGGGCAAAGGCTGATCTGAGCGCAGTGAGTCACGAGGAGATAGTCTGATATTCTACAGAAGCCCGAGGACAGTGTCAGAGAGTGATTCCAGCCCCCCCGGGAGAGAGCAGGCTCGCCGCTGTGTCCCGCTGTCCTCTCAGACAATAGGAAGGGTAATGGCCTCCCTAAGGCCTTTCCTATTCAGTCTGATTAGACCACCTGCATCAGAGGAGCCCGCCACTACAACAATTAGCTCCATTTATCAACCTCACATCCTTGAGAGAGGGGCTGTTGGAGAGAGAGCACAAGAGAGAGGAAATAAAGGGAAAGTCTGAGTGGAATAGAATGAAAAGAAAGTCAGAAAGAAGACAAGAGCAAGAACAGAAACAATGGCACACAAATTGTCCAAAGACGACGAGGAAAATGAAGGCTGATGAGAGATTTGTTGAACAAGAATCCCAAACCAAGAACATTTTATCTTTTAAATGCAGATTAGCACACGCTCAATGTTTGTCAGCTATAAACAAGGACTTACACTTGTGTAAAAAAAGTGAGAAATATCCCAAAAAGTGTTTTGTTTTGGTTATATACTATTCTGAATTTCTTTTCTCTTTCAGGAACATAAGTAATAGACGCAGCTTTTCTGACGATATACTCCGATTTTAAAGTTGACCTAACAAGCGCAGTGGGTGAGTTGGATTAATGCATTTTTCATGCAAGTTCAAATAGACCTAAACTGAAAAACATAGTTTTGTGGTTCCATTTTCACTCTTCCCTGCATGCAGTGAGGAATGAATAATTAATGTGGTTGGATCCTTTGATCGGTTTCATTTGTACGGTTGATGTTCTATTTTGTTGTCACGTTTAGTAACATAATGACGTTAACATTATGCAATTTAAAAACATGTAAATAACGAGAATCAAATCATTCAAGTCTGAATCTAAATAGGTAATTGTAAATCTGATGGCAGATTTTATGTCATGCCAACTTGATAATTTAGGTCATCAAGGTATTTTTTTTTAAAATCTCATATGTAGCATTGGAAAGTCTGTTTCATTGTAGTAAATCTGCTTGTCCAATGTATTGACCAATTAAAAAAATTGTAAGATAATTTTCTAATTGCATAATTTTGATAATTTATTCCCTTGTTGTCTTCTAGAAACTCTGGCTCTAAATTATATAATCGGATGGATGGATGGATGGATGGATGGATGGATGGATGGATGGATGGATGGATGGATGGATGGATAGATAGATAGATAGATAGATAGATAGATAGATAGATAGATAGATAGATAGATAGATAGATAGATAGATAGATAGATAGTCACAGAACTTTTAATTTATATATTTAATTAGAATAGAGAGAGATATATTGACAACATAATCTACAGCATTGCTGTTTTTTTTTTCTGATCTTTACAGTCTGTATTTCATCTAGCAAAAGTTCAGGGGAACAAAGACTACGGCCTATACAAGTATTTTGTTGTTAGGAAATACAGATAGATGGTCTAGCCAAGCGAGCTGAGGTACTTCATCTTGGCAAAAATGAGTTTTGTACGGAGCAAGTGCCGAGCGCAAATGTGAGAAATGTGTGTAAAGATTCTGGAGTAACCGTTGTTTAAGGACTAACCTTGACACCGCTGTGCTATAAATGTGAGACTAAATAGCTCAGCGTAGATGTACGGCAGCGATGGGCAATTTCTCTCTACAGGTCTCCGGAGAGATCCGCAGCTGAACTGAGAGGAGACATGACGCAGAGTCCTCGCTGTTTTGTCTCGGCTAAATATAATATGCTATATTTTTCATCATGCTATAACGTGCTTTTAATTGTACAGGAGGTATTTTTCATGAAAAGAAACGGATATTACAAACCAGGCTGAAAAACCACCAAGTGGTATCTTGCCACAAAAAAAATGGATCACCCCCTCCAAGACTCCTTCAGAAACTCTTCCAACTACTTTCCTCTTGAGGTCAGAGCCAACTTGAGACGATGCCGCGATACGCTCCCATCTGCCAAGCAGGAAGACATTATGTTGGTCTTATTTCTCATTGCGAGTTCTAGTACCGCCATTTACCCAATTACGCCGTTATTGGTATTCCAGGCCATATATGGCCGAGGTAAAGCACTTACAATGCGTCAACATGAGGGCTTTGCTAATTATCAGCCTCTGAAGCCATACTTCATAATGGAGGGTTTGCGGAGTGCAGGGGTCTCCAATTCCCTCTCGGTCATCGTGCCCCCATAATCCCCTGTCTCATCAGTGTTGTCAGCAAGACAGTATATCCATCGCCTGGAACCGTGGCCTTCGCAAAGTCCTTAATTAAGTCCTGATCACCCTGTCCTCTCTCCCTGGCATTAGTGTGTTTAATTTCCTGCCTTCATATTTCTAACCCTCGCCAATATTTTATTAATCAAGTTTCGACTCGTGGCTGTGTTTTGAAGGGGCCATGCTCTCTTCCTTTCGCTCCTAGCACCAAAAGAAATGATGACAGTAAAGCTCTATCCATCGATTTAGCCATTAAGCAAGGCTTAGCCAGAATAATTCTGTTGAAACATTGCTCAGGGGTTCGTTAATGCAATATTTAGAGAACGTATGGATTAAGCTTTGCAATCTACAGGTGCTGATCGTGTTTAGTGGACCTGCTCGCTGTTTTTCCACAAATAAGGTTGGAAAATTGAAATGTTTAACTCAAACTGCTGGATTTCAGGTAGTTTGTTTTCACAGTATTGATTGAAACTGATTTTGACTTTAGGTTTAAACAGTGTTTTGGGAAGATCGCTAACCCTTGAAACTCCCAATTGAATTATCAAGTTGTTATTTTTTTTACTCCAGATGGTGGAAAATATTGAAATTATGTTTTTCCTTGCTATGTTTTTGACTCAGTTATGTAAATTAATAAACATAGTGCAGCAGGGATGACATATTATTGTAGGCCTAACCGGAAGTTAGCATCACCATTGGATTTTTCCATTGGCTTTTGGATTATTGAAGAAATAAGCTCTGTGACCAACAAAAGGTGTGATTCTTACATCAAATTAATGTAACTTTTATGACTTCTGAAGCCTAAATACAATCGGTAGAAGTAAAAAGCTAAAAGTAGGCTATAAATGACATTTTGGGTGAAGCAAGCATTTTTTCAATCCTTTCATCTAACTATAAAACACGCTAATAAATCTGCTGTTCTTCCACCTACCCCTGCATATTTGTTTTCATACATCAGGTGCGACGAGTACCGCTCACAGACTGAAAACAAGCAAATGCTGTACAGTATTTGAGGAGACTATAGACATCTACACAGTTTGTAGAAACACTCTATCAAATCTCAAAACCAACAGGGTGCAGAATTCACTTCCCCGTCATACCAGCCCGCCATGGAAGAAATAGAGATCTTGACATCTTTTGATACACAACATCCACAGGTGGCCCCAGTGGTGTTCTTTCAATTCCGATTGCATGACTGACATCCCTCTCCGTGTGAGAGAAGGACAGGACTGTGATTTTCAGGAAGGTCGACTGAAGAAAGATGGACGGTTTGCAGCACTGGAGTTCTCGGGACAGTGTGGGCTCTAATTTCACAGCTGAGCTGCGTTTGTTGCCATATTGGACCGGGTTTCAGATAGACGTGCCTCGCTGACGGGCTCTGACCCAGGCCGAGATGGTGTCAGTAAGTATTTGTTTTATTTTTTCTCTTTTACACCTCTGCTGTCAGATTCATTACCTTGGAGGCATCCATCTTTTCAATGTGACAGCGCATATAACAGATTGTCATGACAAGTGTGTTTTTAATTTTTTTCCAATGTCAAAGCAGACAGAATTGTAATGTGAGACGTATGTCATCTGAAAAGACAGTTATGATGCTATTATTCCAGTCGCATATAGTTTTTCTCTAAATAGATGGAAGCATAAGGGTAATAGGTTGACAATTGGCAAACCGATGACTGTAACCTTGTGGAAATGTGACTGCAATATCTAAGTCCTGGTAAAAGTATCTTCTGCTATGTCTTTCCTTACAGCAGAACAGAGCACTTCATATATGATATATGATACGTGGTTTTTCATTATTCATTCAATCAAACCGGCAGGAGGATGGTCCTCATATCTTAAATGCAACTTTAAGGAGAATCCTTGAACCTTTACACAGAAATCAATTGTTGAGAGGTGGTCTGAAGCTTGGCTCAGGGATTTCTGTAATACATTGGCTATGTTCAAAAAACTAAACAGCGAGTTGACATACAAACCCGCCTGTCCTCACTCACTCGTTTCATTTGCTCCGGATGAATAGTGTTGGTGTTACAGGGCTTGAATTTCACTGTGGGATTGCACGTATTGCGCATAATTTTACTCATTCCTACAGATTTTGTGCTCACACCCAAAGTGCGCGCACATAAAGTCACCTCTGAGCACCAAATATAGTTTTTTTTTCCCGCTGTTTATTGAGCTTAAACAGTCACTTGGCGAGTATTCACTTAAACAGTCAGTTGTGTTTTAAAGGGGTAAATATAATGCACATGCACTTTTACAAGTTGATTGTACTGAAATGTGTGTTGGCAGTGCCTGTACACAACCATCATAAAATGATAAAAATCCATCCAGTGTTTTTTTTTTAAATCTTCTTATGTTTTCCCCCATCTCAAATCAAGCCGTTGACGTGACATCGTGACGTCACAAAATCGACACCCCTCCAACGATTGTTGATTGACAGCAGCGTTTCAACACAGACCCGCCCTCACTCGTGAGCGAGCTGTCAATCATAGTCCGCGCATCATTGTTGATACGCTGGAGCACTGTCTATATGAGCAGAATGGCGTCTAAGCGATTGTGGTGTTCTGTTCTTGTGTGTAATAACGAACACAGCAGTCACTGATGTTCCTAAATCCGAACCGCTGAAGAAGCAATGGCTGAGTTTTGTTTTCGAAGGGAATATTCCCCACGATCAACGTCAATGCTTTCATGTTTGCGCGAATCATTTCACACACCAGACTGCTTTACAAATGAGGTCAGTATAAAGCTGGTTTTGCTAAGAAGCTGCTCCTGAAAAAAGGATCGGTACCAACTATTTGTGTTCCTGCTGCACCTCCAGAAGAAGAAGTGAGTGTAACATTTTATTAACCTTTATATTAATATTTATATTAATCTTTGCAAATCGCTTGCTGCACGCTTCATGATGAATGCGGCTATTTTTACACTCAGGGTACATTACGGCATGTTTTCTATGTACAACGTTCTCAATATAATTCATAATCCCACGTTTATAATGAACAACGCGTTATGGTTATTGTGTTATTATTAAAAACTGTGTATGCACAGAACAGAGGGGCGGGGTAAGCAAAGCTCATTATCATTTAAAGACACATGCACTTAAACGGCGTGCTGAAAACAGTGCTCTCAGGACATTTACTTCCTTTGTCTTAGTATCTCTGTTTCCTCCAACACCATTATATGTGTCAAGCAGCGGGTCATTTTTTTAGCTTGGCCATCTCACTCCTTTGCTCAGCCCAGGCAGGCACTCCCTGTGGTGGCAATCACCTTGCTGAGGGAACCCTAGTCAGCACAGTGGGTATTTTTCGCCAGCCCTTCGGCTTCAACCCGATACGCTGCAATCTTTCATGTGGACGCCACTGTGGCACGTTCTTGAATAAAGGCAATGCATCACAGGAAGGAAAGGTGTCAGTTAAAGAGAGGGAGAGAATGGGGCTAATGACTCGAAAAGATCCGTGAAAAAAAGAGGCACGTGAAAATGCTACAAGGTATTAAATATAATATAGGTATCAATATATGATATATATTGTATATATAGGTAAACTGTAAAAAGTGTTTAGTTGACTTAACTTAAAAAAGTGAGGAAACCCGTTGCATTAAAAATATTAAGTAAATAAACTTCATGTGTGAATAAACTTCATGCATTTTCTACCTCTCAAATTCACTTTAATTTGACATGCATCCAATATTAAACAATGCATTTGAACATTTATAATAATAGTAAGAAGAAGAAGAGGAAGAAATCCAAGTGTATAATGGGGAATTTGATTATCCATGAGCTTTTTATATAATCTTGATTACGTTAATTGTAAGAAAACAGTGCCAAGATTGAGTCATTCTCAGAGTTGCCTTAATGCAGAGATCTTTAGCTCCAGTGGTTCTGCTTGATTTCGAACTTTAAGGAGTCATGAAACAGCAAAATATTACCAGTTTCCATGACGTGGTGAAGGAAAGAACTCTTCCAGCTGGCAAAGGGTGTTTTTGTGAGGAGGTTGCACCTGTTCTAAAAGCTTATGCTCTGACCATCCATGCCAAAGCAAAACCACAAAATGGACATAATATTCTGTCGCCAAACGTTGCAAACTTGGACACGCATGACAATGATGGAGCCCCGGCGAATGGGCTTACACGCCACATTTGGTAATTTGCACACCTACCTGCACTTCATAGCAGCACAATTACTGAGTGTCTCTGGGGTGGCTGGCCTCTCCCGTTCTCATTGGCAGGCTGATGCGCACCTCTCCGGCCCTGTCCAGCCACGGCTGCGACGCCGTGAAATGGGCGTTAATTCTCTGTGCTATCTGTACCATGCAGAGACTGTTTTAAAGCCTACATATGATTTTCACTCTCTCTGCTGCTACAATCATCCAAACGTGGAGAGAGAGAGAGAGAGAGAGAGAAAAAATGAATGGGTAAAAATAAAAAAAACATCAAACAAACCTGTGAAATGCAAAACAGCGCAAAAAAAATAACGGTTTTGCATGTGGTTGTTCCCATCAGTAGGGCTTAATGAGAATTTCACCTTCCAAGTTTGAAGGTAATGGAGGGGAAAAAACAGCATTTATTTGTTAAAAATAAGTTGAGCTGTGCAGTTAGGTATCTCTTGACTAATGGAAGGTATCAGCAGTGCTGTCCATGGTCCTGAAATCAACCTACACATTCACAAGGACATGCAGCTCTAGAGCAGAGGTTTTCACTAGAGAGCGCCAGCCAGGTCGTATAGGGGCATGTATGTGTATTAATTGTAAAATTAAGCACAGCATATCACATCAAAATAACTGTAAGGCTTTTGATGTCAGTGTTTTCTGTAATGCCATGCCTAATGACTGCATAAAACCTTGTAATATGTTCTTATCCATGTTTTTAAATCACCAAGGTACATACAGAACCATACATTTTGTGTACTGCTGCAGTGTGTGTGTGTGTGTACTGTTCTTATACCATTGACTAGTCGTGTAAAAATAAACACAATAAACCTTTAACAACAGGTTTCGATAACTGCTAAAGGTTCATATATTTTGGGCTGCGATTTTGAACCTCTGCTGTAGAGAAACTGTCCTGACCTTTCATTTCAGATATCAGTAATTCATTTTAGCTTTTGTTATTCAGTGTTACGCCTCCTGATTAATTTCATTTTCTGTCAATTTCAAATGTTAATCCTGAAAAATGACCAACATCAAGCGCTTATCATTGCATTCAGTAGCATGCATGAGCCACGTATGGATACGAAGAGAGCTGCGTCTTCTCTTCCCTTTTACCCTGTCAACAGTAAATAGTCAGTCAGCTCATCTTTAGAGTCCCAGGAGTCTGTGTAGAAGATGGAGAAGTTGACCACATTGCAATCCTGCATACATCCACAATGATATGATGACCATTGGCACCTGTCGCAACAAGTTACTCGACTCTCAAAAGTGACCATCCCCCATATGAACCAGGTCTTCATTTAAGTGTAAGCACCGTGACACTGCCTGGAAAGCGGAAAAAGAGCGCATACACATACTCTGTTCCTAACAGATGGGACGCTGTCTGTTCTACAAAGGCCCGCCGGCATGTTATAGTAAGTGCTCCCTTGTTACAGAGAGCATTGGCGCATATGCAGGGCCTGAAAGGCCATGTTAATATGTTAGAGAAAAGAAAAGCTCCATCACAAAGAGACAGTTGAGCCTGGCGCTGTCGTGAGATTCATCATATTGTTATAATAAACTTCCGTAAAAATACAATAATACCCAGGTTTGAAGTATTAAACGGCTCTCCCTCCATATTTTTCTCCCTACCATCTGATGAGCACACATGCTTCTGTTTTTCGATCGCCTTAGACAAAACAAACAATAATAACGGAATAATCGTAATTTCCCCCGTTGAGGATTGAAATGAGTTGGTGGCTGAACTAAGGCTCCACACAGTCACGCTTTGTTGATTTGGAACACTCTTTGTTATGTGTGTGGTGAGACTGCATCAGGCTCTCTTCCCGCTGGCTTTATCAAACAGAAGCGCTATGTTTCCCTCTGCTGGATGGGTTGGGAACGCCATTAGAATCCAATGGCTTTCGTGTGGCTGAGCTAAAGAGAGACATCCAAGAAAATACATCACTCCTTTGTCAATACCCTCATCATCCATGCGTCTTGTTTGAGAAAAAGTAGCGAGAACGCTGGCAAAATCCAATGCTGCAAAGTGATTCAGATGGATTGATTTTTACCTCACAAACACAAGCATGCTTATGCACCTCTAAGCAAAGACACAGCTAGTACCTTCCTAAGCATGAGTGTATTCTGAAGTTTATTTTATTGATAGGTCAGCTCAAGGCTGAAATACAAACATAGCAGGTACAAACATAGCAAGCCCAACGATACTTGACTGTGTATATTCATGATGGTATGACATACTCTCTCTCTCATGCAACAGTGTTCTTTCAGAAAACAAGTTCACTGGCAACTGACAAGATTAATTAATCATAAAACCATTATTTTTGGGATGACTGAACATTTTATCTTTAATTCATAAAGTTCCTTGACATGGAAATGGATGCGATTCAAACACAGGTAAGTTCAACTTGACTGTCATGATATTATGAAATTTGTTTTCTATAATATAACATTGCTCTTCAAACCTTCAAGGGATTCCTCAACGGCTCTCAAGAGATGACAGTTCGCATCGAGCCTGCAAAATCAAGTTCACCAGCAGCTGAGAAGTAGTAATTAGTCAGAAATCCATTTTTATATTGGACTGTTTCTGTTTATTTCATCAATTTTCCCAATGTGAACATAGTCAAGATTCAAACATAGAAGGCAAAGCCAACCAAACTAGACTGTCTATATTCATTATGTTATGAAATGTGGTTTCTCTAAACTAAAGCAACAATGCTCTTTCAAACTTCAAAAGGGATTCTTCAATAGCCCTCAAGAGATGACAATTTTCATGGAGGTTTTCAAGTTCACCATCAGCTGAGAAGTTGGAATAAATCAGACAAGCGCTATTAATTAAATGACTTGTGTTTTTTAATTCATAGTTATCTAACATGTTTGAGATTTGAACATAGTAGCAACGTAGCAAAGACTCTGGCTGTTCTTGTGATGTTCTCAAAGCCGTTCTTTCCCTTCCAGCAAATCTCCAACCTTGTAAAAACGTTTAGAAGGGATTTCCCAATGGCACACGCCCCTCGAGAGATTACATTTCCCATGGAGCCTCGGGTGCTAAATCAAGTTCACCAGCAGCTGAGAAGTTGAGAGAACAATCGCTGTGAAGACAATCATTTCGGTCTTTACACTTCTCAATGTGACCATTTTGCTGTATGCCTTTCAAAAGCAAGAAAATTTATAGAGCTTGAGTGAGCCAGTTCTAGTTTTTAGTTTTATTTGATAGCATCTGATGGGTTGACATAGACTGAACAAGTGCATGAATGAACTTTAACCAGAACTCCATCAATCCTTGAGCCATCCGGTCCACTCCAGTGTGACTCAGAATCAATGGGAAAACCATTATTATTGGGTCGCCTTGACATTTATATCACCAATCCATACTTTTCTGACATGGGCACATGGACAGGTTTTGACTGGATGACAATAATAGCCCAAACTTCTAGAGAAAACCGTTTCAACAGTGAAACACGGGTTTGTACACGTGAGCTCTTTCTTTCTGACTGTGTCCACGGGAAGTCCTTGTGATAGAGTAGGTCTGAGAAGTGTTTATTTGTGAACTTCTTAACCTTTGCTCTTTTAAAACAACACTCTCACCACAGCGGGTGGATCTCTCACTTTCCGGTCAAAGGGGGGGTCCTGCTGGGCCGGTGTTGATGCCGGAGTGCTTTCATAAGGGCAAGGCAAGCTAGGTCATACCCTTGATCCCCTGAAACTGCAGAGCCTGTGGGGAAACTCTTGCTAATGGCTTCAACTTGTGTGACAGAAGGGAAGATGACTCTTAAAACTGATCAAGGACCAAAAAGTAACACTAGAAGATGTGACAACTGATCTCGGATCTACAGAATAAGGGAGTCATCTCGCAGTCAAAGGGCCCTATCATACACTCAGCGCAATGCAGCGCCAGGCGCGACATAAGTGTTTTTTGCTAGTTTCAGCCCGACGCAGTTATCATTTTCACATCCTGCGCCACATTGTTTAAATAGCAAATGCATTTGCGCCCATTTGTGCACCCATGGGCGTGCTGGTCTGAAAACGAGGTGTGTTCAGGCGCATTGTTGGCGCGTTGCTATTTTGAGGCAACTGAAATAGACTGCGCCATTGACCAACAAAAACCTAGTCTAAAGTCAATAGTGCAATATTTTCTTGTTATTTAAAGAGCACTTAAGTAATATGCGCCTATAGGCAGGTCCACAGCATGCATACACTTTGCCCCGTAGATGTCTTTGTACCGCTTTAACCTTGTGCATGAGCAGATCCGTGTCCTCACTAGAGAAATGTTCAGTTTTTCCGCTTGCAAATTCCACCATATAAATAGCTAATCCGCCATGGCGCAAGCGCAACTGGCTTTTAAAGGGAATGGGAGATGAGACTCTGATTGGTAACTAGCAAAAGTGGATTCAGACACCCCCTAAGTGCGCTTTAGACCATGCGCTTACATCATTAAAATAGGGCCCTAAGAGTTAATAAATGGTGGAACCAGCGGCACTTTCGACACCATTGTGAAGAGCGCATTACAATAAATACGCATCGATAATTCAGACCTTAACGAATATCCAGAAGAGGAAGATACAAAAGCCGGCCATCGTAATGGCACCATTAATTAAGATCGGTTTACATGTGTGAAATATTAGAGGGTGTGCTGTTAAACTCGTGAATTTCTCACATCTTTTATGCAGATTATCTTTTACATGATGATCCTTCAGAAAGCATCCCAATATGCTGTAGTGCTTAAGAATCATTTCTTATTATTATCGAGAGTTGTTGCTTAATATTTGTTGTTTAGGGGCAGACGTCGCTTAGCAATGACCGAGGACCCTCGAGATGACGTGACAACTGATCTCAGAGCTGCAGAATAAGGAAGTCATCTTGCAGTCCGAGGGTTTACAAATGGTGAAATGCACTGTAATTCATCAGCATCAATATTTAAGACCATAACAAGTACCCAGGAGAGGAAGATGGAGGCGCAGAGGCCATAATGGCATGATGAATTAAGATCCGTTTGTGTGCACATGTGTGAAATCTTAGGCGGTAGGCTGTTAATCTCATGATTTTCTCACATCTTTTATGCGTGGTATGCATAAAACAGTCTCTCACCTACCTTCAACAAATGAATTCTAATAATCCTTTGAAGGCTCAGCATCTCAGTGAGGGTTCTTGTTGGAACGGGGGAGAGGCATTAGTGTGAGATGAACAAGATAATAAGGGTGGAGGGAGCGAGGGAAGGGAACTGTGTGAAAGAGAGTGCCGGGCGCTAGCGGTTTCTCTTGTTATTTGCCCTCTGATAAGCCTCACAGTGCGCAGCAGCCAAGACTTTTATTCTCTCCTTTCCGTTCTCTTTCGCCTTTCTTCTCCTTTCCCCATCTCTTTCTATTACTCGCTTGCTATCTCCATCTCTCTTTCAAGTAGTAAAGCAGCACTTTTCTGAGAATGTTCAATCAGAAAGAGGTGAGAAAGCAGGTGACTGTTGTAAGACGGGTTTTGGGTTTAGTACATGGAGAGAGTCTATTAAAGTGCGTGATTACCGTCATCTGTGAGAATAGCCTTCTCGCGTCTCAGTCTGAAATATTTCCCTCTTTGTTCCTGTGTTGAAAACCTGATATCAGTGCGTGTGCTCTTGAATGGCTGTATTTTCACAGATAGAACATGGATTGTTTTTTGTTTTGTTTTTATGTGCCCACTTGAAAAGAAAGAAATAGGAAATAGCTAGTCAGTTGAGAATATTAGCATTTCTACAAGCTGTAACCAAAATTACAGTGTAAGCTTGCATTGCATATAATGCTATTCAAAAGTTTGGGGCCAGTAAGATTTTTTTTGGTTTTGTTTTGTTTTTGAAGTCTCATGCTCACTAAGACTGCATTTATTTGACCAAAAATACAGTAAAAATGTTGATATTGTGTAATATTTTTACAATTTAAAGTAACTTTTTGTCTATATAGATATATTTTAAAATATAATTTAGTCAGAATCATTATCCCAGTCTTCAGTGATCCTTCAGAAATCATTCTAATATGCTGATTTGCTGCTCAAGAAACATTTCTTATTATTATCAATGTTGAAAACAGTCTGCTTGATATTTTTGTGGAAGCCATGACACACTTTTCAGTGATACTGAAGATGAAAGTCTTTTGTAACGTTATAAATGTCTTTACTGTCACTTTTGATCAATTTAATGCATCCTTTCTGAATAAACGTAAAAAAAAAAAAAAAAATGAATGGCAGGTTATTTGGTACCATATAAACAAAATTTTCCTGGTCTTATTATGATGAAAGAAAAAAAATAGTAATTTTTTTCTAAATAGTAATTTGTGCTTGTTCTGAAATGTGTTTCCGATTATGTCATTTAGGCTATTTAATAATGTTAACCAAAAAATTATATGATCAATAAGTTATGACAACATGTTTTTACATTGCTTTAACTCATCAAAATAAGTTAAGCAATTTTCAAAAATAAGTTATACAATATTCAACTCAGTTTTGAACTCAGTTTTGAAATGACTTAAACAACCAAGTTGAGTGTACTTAAAAAAATTAATTTAGTGCCTGACATTTTTTTTTCTTGATGAATTTACTGTTTTTCTTATTACTGTCCATTTTACGCATATACATATACTATAAAACAATATTAATGGTAATCATACTAAAATATTGATACAATTGTTTCTAAATGGCAGGAATCCATTAAAGGTGCATGGAGGGAAACCATCTGGGGTTCAAAAAATGCAAAATAAAACAAAACTTATAGAAGAGAGGAATATCCAAATCTACACTGTTTCTGTCAGTAGCACTATTGCGCCTTCATATAAACGTTCATAATGTCACTGCTAATAGGTGTAGCCTTTAATTTAGCTGTTCACCACTAGAGTATAGCTGATAATATTATGGATGTAATTTCCTTGTACTAGCAATAATATAGTACTGGTTGTCATGGTAAAGCACATGTTGTTTCACTGAATTTCACATCCATTAGTGGCAGGTCAAGGGCCATTTGTCCTCCAGCCCCTGAAGACTTCATCAGTGAGGCTTTGATGATGCTGATGATGCATTAGCCAAATCTCAGACGAGGATTTCAGCCCCTCCAGGAGGCTCCAGCTAATCCATATGAATTTCCATCTGTTCGTATTTTAGATCTGCCTGATTCGGTGTGTTTTTTTTCCTGCAGGTGAGAGAGGCGAACGGAAGCAGGAAAAAATAGTGCAGATTAAGTTGAGGTAATGGCACTCATGCGCTGCCTTTGTGTGTGCACAGCATCTGCAATTTTTTCAGGACGCCATACAGGGCAAGTTAATTTTTCATTGCACCAGGAATGGGAATAAGATAGAGGGAGTGGAATAAAAGAGCGGGGAGAGAGAAATACTTTTTTTCTCCCCCCTTTAGATACTCATTTCACCATCTGATTGGTTTCAGCCAATCAGCTGGAGTCGATGTGGCCCGGTAATGAGGTGTGCTGAGCGAATGAGCTGTGGTGGCGTGAGATGCTTATGCCTGTGCTGAACGAGAACTGATAGCCCACCCCTCCCTCCTCGCTTTCCTCCTCCCCTGCAACCCATTCTGCACGTGTGTACGTATGGCCTATTTTTATGTGTTCAGCTGCTCAATATTCCTTTCCCATAAAGAGCTGAATGGATAGCTGAAGACTGAATTAGATTAGGACTCAGCATTAGGAATGAATACTGCGGTGATGCTTAACTTTGAAAAGGTCATGGGCCGCGAAGCAGGATGTTTTTAGTTCATTTTTACAAATATTTTTGTATTGAAAATTCGACAGATTGTTTCTTTGTTGCATAGTAATTCCTATGTTTTGACAATACAAATGAAAGGTACTTTTTAATTATAATTTTTTTTAATTATAATTTTTTTTGTATTTTGTATTTTACACATCAAACTCTAGTATATATCAGTATATCAGCACATTAACACGCAGTTAAACTAAATTAGTGCACAATGTACCTAAAATTCTGGTAGGGTGCATTCAATTCTATATAAATGGTAATTAATGTCAAAATCATTAATAGAATTTTATATTATTGTTATTCTCATGTAATTTAGAATTAAACATTAACATTGAATTCTATATTAATGTGAATGAAATATATTAACACATACATGTACACGAAATTCTATAATAGTTCACACTACATAAATGCACATTAAATTCAGTTTAATGCACTTTAATTTGTATTGCATATAGATTAATTGCATTGAAATAGATTTTAATGAGCATTTTAATGGACATTCATGTGTAGTTATTTAAAGGAAAAGTATGTATGGAATGTATTTCAATTAATCATAAAATGGCCCTGATATGTCACTAGACATTAATAAATCATGTTCATTTCAAATACTTATATCACTGACAACAGTAGTACGGCCAGGATATTGTCATTTAAAAAGTGAAGTTGCAGCCCTCAACTGATGTTGATGTTGTCATGTTGTGTTTTGGCCTGAAGCTCCACCCTCCACCTATACCAATCACGAAGTCAGTAGTGTTTCAGCATCCGGGTTGCCAGCTCTGCTCTATACCACAGCTACATAGCAGCCTACGTTCCTGCTGGATCCTGCAGCCTATCTGGAAACCTCGAGTCAGGGGGGAGGGGGAGGGGATACACCGCTCTACTGTAATTTGAAAGTGATTGCAGTACCAGTTTTGGCCACAATCTTACATACTGTTCCTTTAATGTTAATGAAAATAGAATTTGCATTAATATAAAATGTATGCTCAATACTGTAAACCCTAACGCTCAAAATAATTAATTGGTTTGAGTAGGACAAACTTAAATTAAACTAATTAGTTCAGTCAAATTAACTTTTATGAGTATTTAGCACTTTATTTTTCTTTCAAGTTATATTTATTTTATATTATTACTTAATATTTTAAGTAAACTGAACTGTATCATTATTTTGAGTTTTATGAAATTATTTCTTTTTAATTTAGTTGAACTTAAGTTTAACTGAAACAGCTGGGATGTCTATTTCCCAGCATGCTTTGCCGATGGCACTCGAAAGGGAGAGTAAATGCTAAAATTAAGTGTAATATAATGGGGGTTTTTTTTGTTGTTGTTGTTTTGCAAGATTAATGTTAAGTGGGAGATTTATAGTGGTTAATGTTTTGTTATGCTAATTTAGAAGAATTTCTGTTAATGTTGGTTTTAGGATAGTTACCATCAGGGCCGTGCACAGACATTTTGAGGGGCAGTGGCTTAAACCAAAAAAGGGGGCACTATAAGGAGTTTGAATGAGGCAGTATCATCTTAATACAGAAAATTAAAAACAACTCTTTTATATGAGCAATAAGATTACAATTAGGATTTAGTGCAAAATCAAGTTATGTTGTTATAATTACTCTTCCAAATAAATAATTCAATGCCAGTTTAACTGTCTGATGCTCAGTGGGCTCTCACTCTCTGAGCTGCCTCATCCTATGGAAGTAGTATAGACATTTAATTTAATATTATACACTTAAAGTATAAATTGAAATGATATACAGGTTACAACAGTTATAAAGTCACACCGGGGTAAAATGCGCATTTGACTTAATTCTCTTTTATACCACTCAATGGCACAAATTCTGCTCAGCACTTTTTTTCATAAACGCTTTTGATGAAATTTGGCTGATCGTTGACTTGATCAAAGTTGATTCTGTGCTAATTTAATCTACTATTTTATGTATTTTTTTTAATGTTTTAGACTTATGTAGCAATTTAAATACAAAGATCTCAAGAATCTTGTTTCTGTATTTTTAAAATGAAAATTATGACAGATAGCCTATATTTATTGAACAAACATTTATTATTTAATTGATCAAAATAACTCCAAAATTGTTATAAACTTTACTAAAGTGATTGGTTTGAACAAGTATCAACTTAGACATTATTAAAAGCATATTAATTTAGCTTAAGTATTTTTATCAATACTGTGTGTTTTACCATGCTGGTTTTACCCCGTGTGTAGCCTACCTCCTTGCCACCTCATACATTAATAAGATTTTTAAACAAACCACCTTTCTGATTTATTTTCACACAAAATCTGTTGTTCCATAAATTTTCAAACATATATTGTTCTGCAATCATACACTGGGAGTAGTGAAAATTAGAATTCTTGTTCAATCAAATTATTTAACCTGATCTAATCTAATATAAATAACACTAATAAATAAATCATGAATAAATAAATAACATTTTCTGTTGTTTGCAGATTTTGTAGACAAAAAAACAATGCCTTCACAAAATTAGAAGAACAGAGTGAGAAAGAGCAAAGACAAAGCCTATTCAACATTGCAAAAAATTGAATCAAAGTTCTAGAAAGCCAGAGGGTAAATCATTATAGAATATTTAGCAGACAGTTTTTCTAATCTAAATGAATAGTACTTTAGTATAGTAGGTTACAAGGTGGCTAACGGCACAAAACGCTCCGGTTACGACTGTAACCTCGGTTCCCTGAAGAGGGAACGAGCGTTGCGTCGAGTTTGACGCTATGGGAACGCTTTGCGTGATGACGTCTTGAAGCACATGTAAAATCAGTCCAATGGTGTAGCGGGACGTCAGAGGCGGGTGACGTCACGTACCAGGAAGCTATAAAAGCCGGCCTGAAGCAGGAAACAACAGCTTAGTAAAGTCTGAAGTCGTGCTGACAGGCATGAAGGAGATATGGCAAGGTGACGCAACGCTCGTTCCCTCTTCAGGGAACCGAGGTTACAGTCGTAACCGGAGCGTTCCCTTTCAAGGGAACTCGCGTTGCGTCGAGTTTGACGCTATGGGAACGTCTATACCAACGCCTCCATAGCTACAAAAGTCTGTCCTGTGTGAAATCATGAAGAGCAGCACTAGGATGACAAAACATGAGACCCTGGAGCAGAGTCTAGATCCAGAGAGTAGAACCTGACGAAAGTGTGCGGTGAGGACCAGCCTGCCGCATCACAGACATCCTGTAGAGAAACTCCTGAAATAAGGGCCTTAGAGGCCGCCATACTCCTTGTAGAGTGTGACCGGACAGCCAAAGGAGAAGGCTGCCCAGCCGCCTCATAAGCAAGTGAGATAGCCTCGACCACCCACTTGCTCATTCTTTGCTTAGACACCGGCCCTCCCTTGTTAGGGGAGCCAAAGCAAACAAACAACTGATCACTTCTGCGCCACAGGGCAGCTCTGTGGACGTAGGCGTCTAACGCCCGAACTGGGCAAAGCAAATTATTAGCCTCCTGGTCCGCATTCTGGAAGGGAGGAGGACAGAAGGCCTGCAGAATAATAGGTCTGGCCACATTAGTGGGGACCTTGGGGACATAACCCGGTCTGGGATGGAGAAAAGCTTTCACCATACCCGGAGCAAACTCTAAGCAGGAAGGAGCAACCGACAATGCTTGAATATCCCCAATTCTCTTAAGAGAAGAAATGGCAAGAAGGAAAATAGCTTTCAAAGTCAGAAACTTTTCCGAAACCTCCTCAATGGGCTCAAAGGGGGCCAGGGACAGGCCTTGTAGAGCAATGGACAAGTCCCATGGCGGCACCCTAGAGCGGACTGCAGGCCTCAGCCTCCAAGTGCCACGAAGGAAACGAGATACCAGAGGGTCCTTCCCCACAGACATTCCACCCAAAGGAATGTGGTAAGCACCTATGGCCGCCACATAGACCTTTAAAGTGGACGGGGTCAGACCTGCAGTGAACCGGTCCTGCAGGAACTCCAGCACTGTACCAATTGGGCAGTGGACTGGGTCCAGCCGACGGTCACTACACCAAGAAGTGAATACTCTCCACTTCAGGGCATAAAGTTTCCTCGTGGAGGGAGCTCTGGACTGCAGAATGGTCTCAACAACCTCAGTTGAGAGACCTGACTCTATGAGCTGGGCCCCCTCAGAGGCCAAGCCCACAGGTTCCACAGTTCTGGGCGGGGGTGAAGTATTGAACCCCCTGCTTGGGACAGAAGGTCCCTCCTGACAGGTAGCTCCAGAGGAGGCCCGTCGAGGAGGGACACAAGGTCGGGAAACCATACTCTGCCCGGCCAGCGCGGGGCTATAAGAAGCAGGCAAACCCGGTCCCTGCGAACCCTCTCCAGAACTCCCGGGAGCAGAGCAACTGGGGGAAAGGCGTACAGACGAAGCCTCGGCCACGCCTGTACCATAGCATCCAGTCCGAGAGGAGCTGGATGCGTGAGGGAGAACCAAAGTGGACAGTGAGACGTCTCTCGAGACGCAAACAGATCCACTTGTGCTTGGCCGTACTCCCTCCATATCAGCTCCACCACCTCGGGGTGGAGCCTCCATTCCCCGGGCCTCGGCCCCTGCCTCGACAGAGTGTCTGCTCCTATATTCTGAACCCCGGGGATGTAGGCTGCTCTGAGTGACAGCAACTTCCCCTGGGACCACAAGAGGATATGGCGTGCCAGATTTGATAATGGGCGCGAGCGCAAACCCCCTTGGTGGTTGATATAGGCGACTACCGACGTGTTGTCCGTATGCACTAACACATGGTGTCCCCTGAGGTCTGTGACAAAGCTCCTCAGAGCCCGGAAGACAGCTAACATCTCTAGGCGATTGATATGCCAGGAACGATGATGGTCTTCCCACAGACCTTGAGCTGAGCGACCCTCCAGGATCGCTCCCCAACCCGTGAGGGAAGCATCCGTCGTTAGCAGTCTGCGACGACAAGAAGCTCCCAACACTGGGCCCTGGGACAGGAACCAAGGTTTCTTCCACATAACCAAGGCACGTAGGCATCGCCGCGTGACCTTGATTGTGCGAAATGGGTTGCCCCTCGGGGAAAACCCCCTGGTCCTGAGCCACCACTGCAGGGGCCTCATGTGCAGCAGTCCAAAAGGTATCACGTTGGAAGCTGCTGCCATGAGACCCAACAGTCTCTGGAACTGTTTGACAGTGAGTAGCTGGCCTAGCTTTACACTTTTCACAGCTGCAAGGATGGACTCTATACGTGGCGGTGACAGGCGCGCCTGCATCGACACTGAGTCCCAAACCACGCCTAGGAAAGTGGTTCTCTGGAGTGGAGAAAGCACACTCTTCTTGGCGTTCAGCCGTAACCCCAGCTCTTTCATGTGGGCGAGAACAACATCTCGATGTTGAACCGCCAACTGATGCGACTGAGCTAAAATCAACCAATCGTCGATGTAGTTCAAGATGCGAATCCCCTGAAGGCGCAGAGGCGTCCTTGCATCCATGCATTTCGTGAAAGTGCGGGGTGATAAAGCTAGGCCGAATGGAAGAACACGATATTGGTATGCTTTGCCCCCGAAAGCAAACCTCAGGAACTTCCAATGACAAGGACGGATGGAAACATGGAAATATGCGTCCTTGAGATCTATCGTGACAAACCAGTCCTCGGACCTGATCTGTGGCACGATCTGTCTCAATGTCAACATTTTGAACTTGAGCTGCATGACTGACTCGTTCAGAACTCGAAGATCCAAAATGGGACGCAATCCCCCGTCCTTTTTTGGAACTATGAAGTACCGGCTGTAAAACCCGGTTTCCCTGTCGGAGGGAGGTACATATTCTATGGCCCCTTTCTCTAACAGAGTGTTTACTTCCTGTTCCATAACCAGAACCTGCTCGGGGGCCACCACAGTGGGCAGAACCCCCATAAACCGAGGTGGGCGTTTCCCGAACTGAATCAGATACCCTTTTTCCACGGTCTGCAGGACCCAACGAGAAACATTTGACAGTAGCTTCCACGCTGTCAAAGATTCTACTAGAGGTACCAGCCTCTCGAGACTGGTTTCTGGATTTTGTTGTTGTTGAGCAGTCAATTCGACGCCCTGTAACGGCGCACCGGCAGGGAGCGACCGAACAGACTGCTCTAACACCCTCCTCGGAGGGGGCGGGCATCCCGAGGCCACTACGTTTCCGGGTGGTCCTTGAGATATGTGCTCGCCGGAGACCGCTGCGCCCTGTAACACCTGAGGCGGCAGGGTTGGCAGAACGGTCCCCTGAGGGTACCGAAGAGAGACGGGCACCGTAAAAAGAGGTGTTAACCGCTCTGCTTCGGGGGGGACTACCCTCATTAATCCTGAGCCCTCGGACGTCAGGATTTTTTCCCAGCAGCCTTCTTGGCGGTAATAACGGTCCGCAGATCCGTTCTACCCCTCGAAGACTGCTGGGTTTGAGCGCGCCCTCCGTGTCCCCGAGATTTTTGTGGGGGAGCACGAGAGGACACACTCTGTTTTTGAGTGGCACGGTGTTCAGCGCTCTTTTTAGAGGAGTGAGGCTGCTCCCGCTCAGCAGCCTCATAGAATGAACGGCGGGGGAGAAGCTTTTGCAATGCAGCTGCCTGTTTAGCAGCTTCCTGAGATTTAGCTACCGCACTGTTTACTGCATCACCAAATAAACCAACAGTGGAAACCGGAGCATCTAAGAGAACGTGCTTTTCTTTCTCTTTTATATCGCTCAGATTGAGCCACAGATGCCTCTCAGTGGCCACCAGGGCTGCCATAGACCGCCCGATTGATTTAGCGGTCTCCTTGGTGGCCCTGAGAGACAGATCTGTGGCTCTGCGAAGTTCAGCCACTGTGTCAGGACCAATTCCCCCGCCCTCCTCTAAATCCCCCAATAATTCTGCCTGATAGGCTTGCATAATAGACATCGTATGCAGACACGCTGCAGCTTGACCAGCGGCTGCATACGATTTATGAACCAGAGATGATGTGTATTTTACTGGCTTAGAGGGAAGTGAAGGAGCTTTCAGGGAAGATGCCGTTGCTGGAGAGAGATAGCTCGCAAGCGTCTCCTCCACCTTCGGCATCTCCCCATAACCATATTCTTTATATTTATGAATGGAAGAATAGTGGGATGTTTGTGGTGCATACACTCTGTATGAAACCGGTTTTCCCCACGATCTCGACACCTCGGTGTGGAGATCGGGAAAAAACGGAAGGCTTCTTCGCTGAGGCTGTGTACGAGATGGCAGGAAGCGTTCGTCGAGCTTGCTTTTCGAACGAACGTCCTGCCTATCCTCTGGCCACTCAATAGATAATCTGTGAACTGCTCTAGTGACAACATCGAGCAATTCCTCAAAAGCGTGAGACTGAGGTGGCGAATCCTCAGACTCAGCTTCAATACTAACAACGTCCAGCTCCTCAGAGCTGGACAATTGCAGTACTGGTGCCTCCACCGGGGGGGAAGAAACCGCAGCGCGTGCTTCCACACCCTGATGAGAGGCACTGGATCTATCAGAAGGATGCTGAGATAAGGCAGAGCCCGTCTCAACATCCACTGACAGATCCATCTGCGAACCCCAGGTCTGAGATCGACGCCGTGCCTCGGCAGCGGCGGGACCAAAGCCCTGGGGAACGTGGTCGGGATTGAACCGAGCCAAGCGGGATCGGAGCGTACGCAAAGGAAGCGCACAGCAATGCTCACAGTCACCACCCTCGAGTGCTGACTGGGCATGCTCCTCTCCCAAACAAACAACACAAAGAGTGTGTGTGTCACCTCCCGTTAAATAACGCGGGCAGGGATGGACACACACTCTAAACTGCTGCTTGCTCGCCATACTGAATAATATATATATATCAGACAACACCAAATAAGACAGACAGATTTCAACACAGAGCGCTACTGAAGACTCAGAAAGCTGTTGTTTCCTGCTTCAGGCCGGCTTTTATAGCTTCCTGGTACGTGACGTCACCCGCCTCTGACGTCCCGCTACACCATTGGACTGATTTTACATGTGCTTCAAGACGTCATCACGCAAAGCGTTCCCATAGCGTCAAACTCGACGCAACGCGAGTTCCCTTGAAAGGGAACACATTTGCTTTTCTTCCAAGAACATGGATGTTGCACGAGTTGTAACTTGTTAGCACTATTTGAAGACCAGGAGCAAAACATTTTGCGACAGAAATACAAAAACATATTACCAAAATACTAATTTTGTGGATCGACTACTGTCTGTAATGTGGATTGTAATTTGTAATCGACCTGTGAATGGGACGAAATTCTATTCTGAAACTGTCGTCGGAGAGCGGGCACATGCTTGTCTACGAGTGACGCTGCGGAGCGAGCAGGAAAACACGGAGCGGATTAGCGGAATCAGTGGATCTTTAGCGGAGCGATAACAGAACGTTTTTATGGGAATCTTCTGGAGGGTTAGGGAGGGGGGCGAGAGGGGCACCTCAGCTGATGAGGGCAGAAGGGCAGTGGCTCTAGCCACCGGGCCACCCCCCTGTGCACGGCCCTGGTTACCATCATGGTGACAAGTGGTGCATGCAGCTTGATTTGAGAGCAAATAAAACCTTTATATTGCTGCACTTCTACAGCAAGTGCTACTGTATAAACAAATTAGTATGTTAGTAAACTGGCTTGTTAAAGCTAACGAAGTTTATACTAAAAAAAGTGTTCACATTGAGATTACATGAAAGTTTTAAGTTAAATGTATGAATTAGTGTATTTCAAGTTAAGAACAATTAAAATGTATAAGTAAAAACTAAAAATCTGCAGTTCTGCTTACTTAAACTTTGAATTTCTTAACTTAAAAAAATTGAGGCAACTGATTACCTTACATTTTTTGAGTTTTGCCAACGTTTACAGTGAATAAATATAATTATGTGAACACAGCTTAATTTTTCCAATTACGCATGAAGTTTATTTACTTAATTGAAAATTAAACTTAATTTCAATGTGTTCACATAACTTAATTTTTTCAGTTACACATGAAGTTTATTTACTTAACAATATAAGGCAATGGGTTTCCTCACTTTTTTAAGTTAAGTCAACTGATAATGTTACAGTGTACAGCAGAGTCTTTACTAGTCTATACAGTTCTACCATTATCTGGTATACAGTCATGTACCCTTCAGGCTTGCTTCTTATTAACTCGGTTAGACGACATGTTTGTTACTATTGCAGTTGTGGTTGTCACAAAACAGAGTTGAGTAGTGCTGGATTAGAGCCTTAGTTTCAAACCTGCTTGTTTTTGTATGTACCACAAGTGAGAGATTATTGACAATGCAGATCACCAGTAATGGATTGTTTAGACAGGAAATGAATCCAAACAAGCTGTTGAAATGCATTGTTGGGGTTTAAAGGATTGACGCCAGTCTTGACCAGGGCACAGGAGTCCGTCTATAGCACGATCTCTGGATTTCAAAGGTGAGGTGTTGAATTTTTCACACAAAAAACATCTCGTTATGTGAAAGAGGATGTGGATGGGCGCTTTGATGTGGCGGATAACTAGTCAGATTCTGCCAGCCCTTCTGCCTCAGTGTGCCATCTATTTTCTTTTAACTGAGATGCTGGTTTCAAAAGCTCTCCAAGAAACCAGAGATCTGCAGGCTGAGAGGTTGTTTTGCTCCTCAAAATATGCATGTTGGTCTGGAGGAAGTTGACTTGGGACTCCACACAGATGGCATTGACCACAGGGACCGGATAAAAGAGCCAGATTAGGAATGGCTGCAGAGACCCTGCTGGGGTGCTGGTAGACCTTTCCATCTCTCTCTCTAGCTGTCTGTTTTTTCTGTCTTGTTTGCAGGTTGGTGCGTTTAGAGAGGCTCCAGTTTCCCACTTCCTCTCAAGCCCATTTACTGCCATTTTACAGCTCATTTGGGTCCAAGTGAGCAGCATGCCAGCACCTTCTCCCAGCTCTCGGTGACCCACTTTCGACTCAGTCGGGCCAATGGAATCAGACCCTCGAAAGAAGGGCAGATTCATCTGACCATGTCTGTTTTTTAAGGTTACATACTTGTGCCAAACTGCGTGTGGGTGGGCTATCTCTTCTTCACAAACGTAATCTCATTGGCCCAGAGGAAGGTATTGGTCACAATGTGATGTGACTAAACAACACGCAGGAAAGTATTAAATATTCACTATTTTCCGCACTGAAGCACACAACAAATTCACACCAAGTCCAATGCCAGTTTCCTGGAAAAAGATTCAATCCCTGAAAGAATTGTTAAATATCCAGACTATTAAAAAATCAGCCCTAGTTTCTGAATCAAATGTCATGTTACTGCAACATGTTGTGGATTGCAATATTGTAATATTTTAATGTGAAGGAATCCGTAATGTTAATGTTTTTCAGGCCAAAAATTCAGATTGGAAGAGATTTGGTTGGAACAGGCTTTTTAGAGAGACTTTGCTGGAAGGAATACCACCCAGAGTTAAACATGCAAGCTTGTTTAGGTTTAACAACTTGTGCTAAGTTGGTGTTTCTCGAACTTCAAGCACTTTTGTATCCCATGAGTTTATTTTTTGTTAATACAAGCAGATTTAACCCTTTTCCTGTTAAAACATAAATTCTTTTTTCATTTATTTTATGTGTTGTATTGTCCTAGGCTTTATCCTAAATATGAAAATCCAAAATTAAATATAAATAACTACATTTTTACTATGATATTAACTATGATAAACAAAACAGAGTGAAATACATAATATATATACATACCATCCCTCGGATGATTTCCATGACACTATTAATTTCTGCCCCCTTTTTTAGTATTTCCAAATTGGCAACAATGTCATTAAAGAGCTTGAGATGAAATCTGCAATGTTATGTGTGAAGATGACAAAGACAAAAAAATCTAGATAAATGTCACTGAACATCATTTTTTTTATCTGACATTTCCAGTCAAGCTGTAACTGTGAAATTATGCAAAAAGTTTGAAAATACTGTGTTTATTCAGAATACATAAAATGTTAACAATGAAATTAGATAGCAAGGCAAAGCAGTCGATCGTTTTACTCCCAAAATGTTCAAAATGTCATTTCCTCCAAAGAATGTTATCAAACACTTGTGATCCTTTGACAAATTGCTTGTGATGCCCCCTCATTTGTAACCGCTCGGATAAAAGCATCAGATAAATGAATACATTTAAATTAGAGTGTTCTTCCAGAAAAAGAAAAAAAATACCAACAAAATATCTCATTCCTGATCTATTCCATCCCTTTCTCTCTCTCTCTCTCTCTCTCTCTCTCTCTCTCTCTCTCTCCCTCCCGCTCCCTATTTATAGATCTGTCCACTTGTTTGCAGATCTGTTTCAGTGTGTCCACTGCCTGAGATCTTTCATCAAAGCTGCATGGGGCCGATATCACCGTTGTCTCTCTTTCCAGCTTGCCTCCCTCCCGTTCCCTGAGCCTTGGCACACTCCTCACAGGCTGATTTAAGAGGGAGCATTACAGTGCAGGAGATGAAATTATTTCATTCCTCTCCTCTACTGCTCTCTTCCCGCTCTTGATGGGGTCCCCTGCTGCTTCAGAGGCACGTGGGGAGAGACGTGTCCTGCGTAAGAAGCAGCTCGCTTCTAACATGCGTTTGACCCTTCGTTCCTGCGGCAGAGGGAGCGGCTGCTTTCAGCATCAAATGATTAGTGATCTGGGGCCCTAGAGGCGTGGAACTGAGCTTGGAATACGCTCAATTTTCTGCCATCAGTGAACAGTTAATGTTAGCCTGAGTAGTAACACACAATGGGACCAGGCAACCTCATATTCTCAGGGTGGGCATTTTAACAGGCGACTTTGATGCAGCAACCGGATTACATTATCAGAACTGACCCCAAGAGTTTGTCAGAACTGATAATAGACTGTTTTGTTTTCTTTGTTTGCTTATTATGTTCCTTAATTTAATGGAAAATACAGTTATGCACAAACAATGTGTGAACATTTTCATAGAGAAAGTATGTTTGCATTCTAAATTATTAAAATATTCTAAATGTAGGATCAACTCAAAAAAAGCTCCTGGATGCATTAGGAACATGTAATATGTTAAGATGAAATGTTTTATATAATTTGAAACAGGGTTATTATAGTTAAAGTCCCCCTGGAGTCAATAATCATATTCCTTAAAACTCATCTTTGATCACTAAAATGACATATTTAAATATTTTTTTTATTCCTGTCTTAAAATAGCTTGAAAATAACTCTACATCCTTGCCTCATTTACATACGCGGTTCTATGAATATGCAATACTCACCAGCTCAGAGATCCACTTGTTGACGATCACACATTGTCCAGGGGTGCGTTTCCCGAAAGCATCGTTGGCCAACTATGGTCGCAAGTTCATCGCAATGTCCATTGAACTCTATTGGTAACGAGGGAACTTGCGACCATAGTTGGCTAACGATGCTTTCGGGAAACGCACCCCTGATTGGTTACAAGGTAGTTTCTAGAAACACCAGCGATTTCAAACCACGTTTTTGAGGAGCAGTTTTAAGGAGAAATTACTCAGCAATGGTGTTGACTTATGAATTTTGCACATGGTTTGTCTTAATATTAAAAACACAACATAGACATATAAACGACATTAAAAGCTTGATTTTCACCACAGGGGGACTTTAACTGAAACTTAAAGGCCCCCTGAAATCAAAATTGAAGTTTTCTAGCTTTTAGTATGAATATGTTAGCCTTAAAGTAATGAATAAGCCTATGTGTTCCAAAATAATGACAGAATTCCCATTTAGGAGATATAAGCATTCAAAACTTACAGTCTCTCACTTCCGCTAAAATGGAAGTGAGACACACCAGCTAACACACAGGCTTATTTATTACCTTAAGGCTAACATATTCATACTAAGAGCTAAAAAACTTCATTTAAAAAAAATAATAATAATTCAGGGGGCCATAAAAAAAACATAAAAAAATAATAATAATTGTTGCTTGAAATAAAATAAACACTAACTGGAATAAAAAATGTTTTTCTCATTTCCATTTAGTTTGACTTGATGTACAAAAATAGCTAAAACTAAAACTGAAATAAAAATTAATAAAATTGTAGGTATTTAAAAAAAAAACTAAAGTACTAAATCATTAACTAAAATGAAAATGGAAAATGATTGCAAACACAATAGTTCATTATATTCAATAACCTAAATATGATTTTTATTTATAATAAACAATAAGATTCGACATCAGTAGCCTAACTTATTTAGTATAGATTCACTGCGACCGGATCATTTGAATCAGGAAGTTAGATTCCATGAATCTGATTTTCGAACAGCTACAGTCGAATCAGACTAATTGAATCGGCGTTGGAAAGAGTCGGCTCAAAAGAACGCTTCGTTCATAAATCGGACATCATCTCGTGTTCCTGAGCGGGTCTCGATTTTTTCGAGCAACGCTATATTTTTATGAAATCTTATTTTATTCATCATTACTAAAAACAAGGTCGGAACAAATTAGTGTTCATATTCCTATTTTGAATCCACCGGAAATTTCGCGTGAGAATGTTTTTTTCACACGTAAGTATGCAATTCTTTCTAATTCGTAATTGGCTTAGCTAAAGTTACTTGAAAGATGCTTAAAGGTGCTCTAGGTAACTTTTTAACCTTAACTGAACAGCTTTGGAGTCAGTGGAATGGTTATATTACTTATTTCGAGTTGAATGGTGGTGGTTTCGCACCCCCCTGGTGCCCGAGAGCGGAAAAAACTCACTTGCAACTTTGGGCCGGCGGGTCGGCGTCAGGAAGTATCGCGTGATATCAGGTCTCGCGATGTAACGAATTGCTTGACGGCACTGCACACGTACACGCCCCCATTCAAGCACCGGCTAGCTATAAGCAAAGGGCAACGATAGATTGAGTTATGGCTGAGGCTGCAAAAAAGATGCAGAAAGCTAGGAAATCTTTGTCGGAGGACCAATGAAAGAGGAAACGGGAGACTGACCGAGCAAGAAGTCAGACTCGAGTAAATATCGGACCGGCTTTTTCAGAATGGGGAGAACTGAGAGAAACAGAAGCCTGCAAAACGGATGCTGACCTGGCTGCTGTTGCAAGTATCTTTGGAATAAACTGTGTTTAATATTTAAATTTCAAGTAATTGCGACCTCAGGATGTTTGCTATTGTCTGTAAAGGTTTTTATTATGATCGCTGTCTGTTACGGGCTTACTAGTACGCTAGATACTATAACTTTGATGTTAGCGTTGTCATTAGCAAACACGTTTGATTTCTGTAGTTGTTTGGCCGTTCCTCTGTCGGTTTTATTTGTGTAACTTACACTTTTATTTTATGTCACTAAGTCAACACGTCTGATAATAGGCAATAAACATGTTGCACATATCATGATCGAGCTAGAAAAAACGTTCTGATGTTTTCTTAGACAAGCAAAGGTAAACCGTCATTCTACCAGATTAACTTATAGACCTTACTAATATAACTTTAGACTAATATTAGCCTCCGAGATATATATATATTTATGCTCATGCCCATTCTCCCAAAAACAAACAAACACCAAAGCAGTAGTTCGCCTCGTTCATATCGTTCGTTCCCGGTAAAAATACTAGTATGCATGACAACACAATAAAAAATTTTTTTTTTTAAATCGCCATCAGTTGGAAAGAAAATATTGCTTTACTTGCCTCGGTAGACCTAACTGGTTTTGAAATAGCCGGTTCCTCTGCTCAGCTGGGTTGACAGCTGATCAGCTGGGTTGCTTGTGGCGAGGGGGGAGGGACAACAGTTCGTTTTTACCACAGAGTGTTTGAAAGCATTTACTACCAGACACTAGGGGGAGCTTCGTAGAGAAAAAACAGTCAGACTTGCCTGGTGTCCCTTTAATGTAACGATACTAAAACAGAAACCAGTGAAAACTTTTCTCTCACAATTCTCTTCTCAGTATCTCTCCTACTGCTAAGGACGGCACCATCCAAATTGAAAGAGAATATTTAAATTACGTTACGCGTTTTTCATATTAAGCATTTTAGAATGTCCGTTAAAGTATTGAATATTATTACTGAGATCTGAGAACTATGACAAAGAAGCTTCTCGTTGTAATATGGATTACTTTTGTGGAGCTTTTTTGGTGAATTAGCCCCCATTATTGGTATTTTGTATTATTTCTTCATTTGTGTTCCACAACGCGAGGGTGAGCAGGCCTAAATGATGACAGAATTTTATTTTTAGGGAGAACTATCCCTCAAGTCTTGGGTTCAGCACTTGTATTCGAAATCTAGAGAATAGTAGAGTAGGTCCATTACATAATACATGAAGGGAACGAGCAGTGGGACAGAAATTTGATTTCTGAAAGCAATGTCTTGTACCACAGTTCCATGTCTTTCAATCTATCATCTGCTCATTCCTCATTAAATCCTACTTGTAAATGTTTGAATAGTGTGAGCTTGTCTCACTGTCCTGCTCGGATCACAAAAGACCCTCTGAGAAAACTCCCACTGCCATTTGTGTCGATCCCTTTCTCAATATACCCTCTGCTCTCTCTTAATATCTATCTCTTACACACACAAATAGACGTTCCTCGTGGCTGACTCCATCACTGTTCTGTGAAAGGCCTGTATTAAAGATGCATCTACGACTCAAATCAGACCCCAGCAATAGCTGCTGAATTATGGAGACCCCCAATGAAGGTGTTTGCCTTTGATCTGATTCAGACTGTCTCACACACTTTTTCTCTGTGCTTTTCTTTCAGGTAGGACTGAAGTCGCTCTTCAAAGTACAGTGATAAAACAACGACATAATTGTATGATATTATGATAATTTTATATCACATCACTGCACTATCCCCACCACTTGGTAGTGATTTAAAATGATTCCCGTGATCATCACTCTCACCTCCTCATTTTATAGGTCGAGATGTGTCTTTACATGGTATCTGTGTATATTTAATGGTCGCAAAATGGATGTCATTTGTCACGTATTAATAATGTAGTGTGATGGGTTGACTTCAGTAACCTTTCAAGTAATCTTTCTGCCCCGATTTCCACTCTTTTTCTCTGACGAACTTGCCGCCCAGTCTAAAATGACACATCACGCTAAGCAATAATGACCCGTATTTTGGCTTTTTGGCTGTTTAGGGAAATTGCTCCTATCCTGTTCGATTCCCAGCTGCATGATTGCAGGGTCAGATGCAGTGTGCATGTATGTGTGTGAATTTCGAAAAGAAAATGACAAAGATATCTTGTAAGATGTTCCCGACCGATAATGAGATGAAATGGAGAAAAACACCGTAATTTTACGCATCTCAAACTGCTCAGATTTGCAGTTTAAAGACTGGTTCACACCAAGGAGAATAACTAATGATAACAACAGTGTTTTAAAAACTGTTCTAAATGTAAAAGAATAACAGAGTCCACACCACAACTGTAACGATAACGCCACAGAAACGGTATCGCTGAAATCACTTTCACAATGATTTTCTCCTGTTGATGATAACAGCCAAGTAGATTATAATAAATAAAATGATATTGTGCATTGGTGTGGACACAATATAGCTATTGGTATAGTTATCGGGCCTAAAGGCTGCAATCAAAATGTAAAAGATTTTAGCATATATTATTCTGACAATGGCTGTCAAAAAAAGGCAAAAAACTGTTATTTACTGTTATACGATTTTTACATACACTACAGCAATCTTAAACCGCCATCAATAATCTAAATATGAGTTACAATAAACAAGACTACAATTCTTCATTAATAGGCTAACTTAGTTTTAATGCGCACTTGCAAGCTTTGAGTTCCCGCTTCGTCGCTCGTTCAGACATGAAAAATTAATGTCTGTTTTAATTCAACTGGAGACTCGAGAACAGATTCAGGGTGTTTAGGGTATACACAACAACGATGTACTAAAAACGGAAAATGTCTTCTTTGTGGTTGATTTCATTTTGTAAAGAAACAGTACGTGCTTGTAGCACATGATATGCATGCGCATGACCGAAAACTGTAAATCCTCTGTGTTTGGCGTCAACGCTTCCAACTGGATGGCCACGAACACAGTGTTTAAGGCCAAATGAAGGGGAAAATCAAAAGCTGTTGCCTTAGTGTTCCATTTTTACCATACCTTAATGCTATTTAGAGAGTAGACAAAGTACGATATGTTATGTTGTAATGTTTTGTTAATAACCCTCTTCGGATCCGACTGGCCTTTGCCCTGGCTTTAAAGGAATGATTCAAATTTATTAATTATTTACTCACCCTCAAGTTGTTCCAAACCTTTATGAGTTTCTTTCTTCTGCTGAACACCTAAGAAGATATTTTAAAGAATGTTGGTAACCAAACAGTTGATGACACCCATTGACTTCCATAGTTTTTTTTTTCCTACAATGGAAATCAATGGCTACCGTCAACTGTTTGATTATACCAACATTCTTTAAAATCTCTTCTTTTTAATTCAGCAGAAGAAAGAAACTCATTCAGGATTGGAACAACTGGAGGGTGAGTAAATGATGACAACATTTTAATTTTTGGGTGAACTATCCCTTTGTTTTCAGAGATTATATCTTGTATTTTTCTATTTTCAGTATTTTAGTATTTTTCTAAGCTCATTGTCATTTATTTCTTGTTTTATGCACAAAATCGCACTGAAATGGGTTTGATTTATGATTTCAATTTGGAAAACCATGCACAGATGAATCACAATAGCACACAATATAACATGAACCTGTATGTATGATGTAATTGAGGTCTGTTTACTTTTAAATAATGTTGACTTTAATGCATCTGAAGCAGTTGAAAGCCGAGGAACAGAGATGACGACAGATAGGTGACAGACGGTTTCAGACACTTCTGTCTCTGCATGTGTATGTGTGTGTTTTCTAATGGGTTGTCGTGGGACTACTTGATGACAGTTGCGAGTTGAAGGTGACCACAGCGGTAGAATCATATAGTCACTGCCACCATGGACCTAATTAGAACCTTCCACTGACCTCTGGTGAGAGCGAACAGGAGACGCCACACGCCTCGACCAACAAGACAGACCCGTCCTGAGACGTTTCCCCATGTCCACACTCTCAGATACAAATGTCTGTACAATAAGTCTGCGGTCGCCTGTTATGGTGAGTATGTATGTACATGATTGTGTATGTGTTTTCTCCAAGGTACTGAGATCAAATGGCCTTTTCTTGCAGTTGTCAGTGGCTCAGTGTGTGCTGTGAGTTTTCTTTAAATAACAAGAGGAAGTAACCACTCAAGGATACACTGTCAACCACAGGGGAGGCTCTAGGTGAGAGGTGAATGCATCCAGAGTGTGAATGTGTGCGGCTCAAGTAAACAACACATTGGAAGGAATCTCCCAAGGACACAGACTTAAAATTAGAAATGAAATGTTAAACAAACAGCACAACATCACAGGTTGCTAATGCTCATATTTGTGAAAAGTATATACTGTGCATTTAATCTTTCTAGTCACAGTGTTATAAAGGAATAGTTCATCCAAAAAGGAAAATTCTGTCATTAATTACTCACGCTCATGTCATTCCAAACCCGTAAGACTTTCGTTCATCTTCGGAGCACAAATGAAGATATTTTTGATAAAATCGGATCCAGTTCTGTACTTTCCATTGACAGCTACGCAACTACCACTTTGACGAAAAGTATATAAAGAGATTGTAAAACGAATCCATACGAATTGAGTGGTTTAGTCAAAATTTTCTGAAGAGACATGATCGCTTCATGTGATGAACAGATTGAATTTAAGCTTTTATTCACATATAAACATTGATCAGCGAACATAAACAGAAGCGAAATCATGTTCGATGCACGAGAACAAACCTCATTGGTTCTTGCTGAAGCTCAAACGTGCTGCGTAACACACAAGAATGAACCTCATTGGTTCTTGCACGTCAAGCAAACATGCTTAAAGGGATGGTTCGGAGTAAAATCAACCTAGGGTCCTTTGCATCATGACCTCGAGCCAAACACCTCCCAGAAGCCTTTTTTCCCTTAGTCGAACTTTATTAAAGTTAGAGCTTATTTAGAGATATCAGCCGTGTGGCTTAGTGCAGGCGCTAATGGATCCAAGGATGTATCCCGTAAATTACCCCACTAATAATGCCCAGAATGGTACCAAACTTCTACAGTAGTACAAATATGTTCTGTACTCATAAAATGAGGCATTGGAAAGTTTGTAAGTACATCAGGAGTTTTTTTAAATAACACTTGCCTGACGGCTCATGCTACTGCTAACCCGGACGTCGAGGTCACTTCCGTTATTTGGGAAAAGCACGTAAAAGTCCTGGCAGAAAGCGATGCATAAGGATGTAGTGTAACAATGACAATGACAAATGACTTTGACAATGAGCTGAATGAAACGCCCACTTCTCCTGATCCAATCAATTTCCAGCGGTGAAAAACAAGCCACGCCCTCTTTTTCTCATTCAATATTCTGTTTCACTCGGAAAAATACGTCACAATACTGAAGAAAAGTCAGATGCAATTTTCAGTTTACTGTGCCTTTTAATAAAAAACACAGTTGTCAAAAAATAATTGAAATGAAAAACACGATGTTACTTTGAATCTTGATTTTTAGCTGTTTTAGCTTATAAAAGAGTTTATTCTTATTTTAAACCATTTTAAGCCATTTTACGGCCCCTTTTGAAGCGTGCTGATGCACCCTAGTGGGTCCCAGCCCCTTGGTTCTGAACCACTGATCTGAAGTACACTGTAAAAAATGTAACCGTGATTTTTACGGTAAAAAACCGGCAGCTGTGGTTGCCAGAACTTTACCATCAAAAATACGGTAGCAACCCGTTATTGGTTTTACAGACTTAACTTAAAGCAGCTCTTCCACAAGAAAGTTAATACTATAGAAGCTGCACAGTGTCATTTACACAAACATTAAACACCATCACGGTAACACACATGTAATCTTAAAAATGCAATAAACATTAATTTAACAACATTAAATGTAACATAAAACCCCAATGTACATAACTGATTAGAAAAAAAACGAAGAAAACTATGAAGAAACATATAGTTATTTCAACAAAAATACATCAAATGTGTAGTGTCACACAGGGAATTGTGGGAATGTCAATTTACGGTTTTTCACTGTAAATTATACAATGAGTTGTTCTTTTTCACTTTCAAAAACAGTAAATTTAATGGTATTTTACAGTAAAATTACATTAAATGTACCATTAGATCTATCACAGTTATTTACCGTAAATAGTACGGAAACTTTCTTGTCCGTTAAAATTACGATCATTTTTTACAGTGTATTCATGAGAGGTCTATACAAAACAATATTTGCTCTTATCTTCATAAAATGTTTGTGTGTAGATGGACACCAATTTCATGTCATTTTAAGAGCATAAAGTACATTCAGTAGTGACTTGGTTTAAAATAATTTATATATCAGGTATGGTTTAGAATCCAAGTGTCATTGCATGTTAATCAAAAACCGTAAGCTTACACATGTTACACTTGTGTTAAAGGATAATTCCGGTATTTAGCACTTTGAGTCTCTTTTCTGGTTTGTTTTGGATGTAATAGAGTGGTGGACACAGACATTTTGACGATGGGTCCTGTCTCGACTTTTTGACTCGTTTAGAATCGCCTTTGACCGCTTCAGAGTGGCTGGCTACGGGCATGCACGAACATGTCCTTAAAACAACCCTTAACGTTCGTTTTCAAAACTGTGCAACTCACCGAGTGGTTAGTGGTGTTCGTTGATGATTAAAAACAAATATATCGGCGCAATGTATGATTTCAATCCGTGTTATTTGCTATAGTGGAACTATTTTTTCAGATACCTTGCAACCGCGTATAAACTTCCGCTCGATATTTGAGTCTGAAGTGCAGTAATATCAACGGGCAATGAGTCCTCCAACAGAAATCAATGGGATTTTACAAAATGCCAAATAAAACACGACAGAAAATGTGTTTCGTTACGCTACTTGTTTTGGAACATCAACGAACACCACAAACCACTCAGTGAGTTGCACAGTTTTGAAAACGAACGTTAAGGGTTGTTTTAAGGACATGTTTGTGCATGCCCATAGACAGCCACTCTGAAGAGGTCAAAGGCGATTCTAGTCAAAAAGTCGAGACAGGACCCATCGTCAAAATTTCTGTCCACCACTCTAGTTCATCCAAAACAAACAAGAAAAGAGACTCAAAGTGCTAAATACCGGAATTATCCTTTAAACTATAAGTAACCAGGACAGCCACTGACTCACACTTAAATATAATGGTTGTTTTGTGCTTGTTTTTCCAACCAAAAATTCAGATGCGGTGCAAATAGGTACTATTTGATTAATGGATGTTACACAGTAATGTCAATAAGTCCCAGTAGAGTTGCAGGAACAGTGCAGGAACAGATACAGGAAGATAAAACACACAGTGACATGATACCAAACATGTCCCGATTCCTAATCACAGACTCTCTTATTAGATGCATAACTCCCAGCCTGCATCAATCAAAATGTTTACAGTGATGCTCATCCTTTTGTGCTCGTATAATGATCATTTATTTAGCCGTCCATCTGTGCTAGTTATTGGGGTGATAAGGAGGTGGGGGGTGTTTTAAATGAAAGCCGAGCAGCTAATGTAATTGAAATGAATCTGAAGTGCAGGTATATTGTGGATCTCCACACTTTACGTTCATCATGACCGCAACTAGGTTTGGTTTATAATAAAGGCAGCAAAGATGGGCTCAGATTTATGGTGTTGTGCACGAGGAATGCAGTCAGACGAGGCCTGCAATGTCATTTTGAAGGTCGTAAACAATGTTGCAGCCCTCCGTGCTAATTTTATTGATGGCTTGCTTGTGCAGGAGTGAGAGAGAGAGTGTTTGCAGTTCTGTTCATGCTGTATAGACTCAGATTCCAGTAATTGAATGGTGTGTGTGTGTGTGTGTGTGTGTGTGTGTGTGTGTGTGTGTGTGTGTGTGTGTGTGTGTGTGTGTGTGTGTGTGTGCAGAGTTGCATGATATGATGAGTACATGAATATGAGTCTCCAAAAGTCTGAGACCAATTTTTTTTTCCAAACAATTACAAATTATGACTTTTATTTGTAATTTGACTGTCTGTAGCAATTTTCCTGAAATTGTTTAAAAAAATTTTTTGTAAATAATCTTTTTCCTTCAACAATAACAAAGACAAAATGAAAAAATATTTAAATGATAACTATTAAAAATGTTATTTAATAATAGCACTGCAAGTGAAAGATATTAACAATGCACTAACAATGTTTGTTTGTTTTTTTGGAGAAGAATAATAAAAATGATTGTTTCAAATTATCCACTCACAGTCAGTCATGTTGATGCATGTTTGATTTACTATATAAAATATTTGAATATTGTGTTTAATATAAATATTTTGAATATAAATATAAATATTGTATTTTGCACTCAAATATATATTTATTAGACCAATTAGATGCCATTTTACTCGGAGCAAAAGTGACCAAACATTATGAAATGACATAATTGAATATGAATATAATTTAAAGGGGAAAAAAATGCAGACAAAACTTCTGGAAAAACAATATTTGTATAATATTCCTCTGTACAGCATACTTTTTAGAGACTTTTTATTTATTTATTTATTTATTTAATGTATTATACTTTCTAAAGATTTAACCATTAATAGATAGGTATTATAATGTATTATAACTGTATTATAACAATTATACATGAAAGCATTCAATGCATTATAAGCTGCATTACAGGACATAATTAATACATTATAAATACTTTTACAATGCATTATACATAAAGGCTTTAAGTCAAGTGTTACCAAAACTTTACTTTGTTTTAAAATGTTCAGAATCCTAAAACGGTGTATTTTAAATCTGATTTTGCATCCTTAGATTTTCAATGTGGACTCTGACTTTTGGGCCCCACTGTACATGTTTACGTGTGTGTTTACATGAATGCACATCTCCTTGTACCTCTTCGAGTGTTTCTACCAGATCAGAGGCTTCTTAATCTATACTCTGTCCCCCCGGCTCCCTCTCCATCCTGCTCTAAAACTCTTCTTTCATTTAAAGCTTAATTTCACAAAGCTCCACCGAGCACATATTCTTTATTTGATTACCAGAGGCCACCGAGAGAGATAGGCGCCGCAGATAGCACCATTGCCACGGTGATAACATCATCTCTATGATGATAGAACCATCTCCACGGCAACCCGATCAAGTATCGGGGTGGTTGGTTTTTGTCGGTTAAAAAGGCTGTAGGTACCATTAAATCGTCTGTGGTAAAGCATAACACTAAAACATGTCATCAAACGCTGAATTCTGGCTCAGTGTGCGCTTGTAGATTACACAGCTGATATCAGAGTTGTTTGCATATGCAAATGCATTCCGCCACAGAGAGATGAGGGGAAAAAGGAGCCTTTTATTCCAGTCCTGGGTCAATTTGCAGGAACATTAGGACATCTGGAATCTCTCGCTTTCTTGATATAACATGAAATGAGTCTGTAAGTTCATAGCAAGTTTATATTTAGATGTTTCCTCATTTTTGTTGTTTATTAATTGTTTTGTTAAAATTCTATCACATAAATGAATAGAAAATGTTATTTTAAATTGTAATAATTGTAATAATACACAATATTACAGGTTTTTACTGTATTTTTGATCAAATGAATGCAACCTTGGAGAGCATAAGAGATTTATTTGAAAAACATTTTAAAATCAAACTGACCCCAAACAGTGGTGAACACTAGAAATGTTATAAAAAAAAATAAAAAAAATCAGTTAGGTAAACAGTGTGACAACTTGCCCCGGTCAAGTGTTGTAACATAACTTAAAGGAACACTCCACCCATTTGCATTAAGCTTTGCATTGTTAGAAACCCAGTCATACTATTGAATGGTCGTGCAACACTCTCTCATTTTCCCCTCAGACGGGTGAAATCCGTATTTACCTCTTACACTTCCTCCCACAATGACACAAAAATCGTCATTTTGCGTCATTGTCGGAGGAAGTGTAAGAGGGGGGGATTTCTGTTGAGACTACAAGCACTAGTTCCCACCCTTTCAAACCCGCCCATAGGGGGTTGGACCTAATGCACTGATCTGTGATAGGTCTAAAACAGACCTATCACAGATCAGTGCCAGTGCGTTTGATTTCCAATGCCATCCTCTTTTTCCCGGACATGTCCAGCCATCGACATCGTCCAAAATGTCCGGGATTGGGCTTTTGCTTTCTGCGGTCGCCATTCATTGTTTACATGCACACCTTTTGTTTCAATCTAGCTGAATTCATTCCGATTGGTGAATCTGAATGTAGTGTTTACATGAACACTAAACAAGTGATCGGTTGATGTGCGTTTTACTATTGCTAAGAAAATTCACGCTCCTCCGTGAGAGATGCGAGACTGGTGCGTCTCAGTAATGACGCCACCGGCCTCACGCCGTTCTCCCGCGCCCCTCAGCCTCGTCCTGCTCGCCACAGTAAACATGATGAATGGCGACTGTAGAACGCAAAAGCCGAATCCCGGACATTTTGGGCGATCTCGAAATCCAGGGCAAACTCATCACAGAGACTCGCTAGTAGCTTAGCTTTGTTGTTTTCAACTGCCCTCTCTTACCGGTAGGCGTGGCTTGGGAGTGGCCTCCTAGGGCAGCGAAGCAAGTGCATTCTGGGAGTTGTTGTCTTTCATCCACATAAGCCAAAAATACATTTTCTGGCTTTTCTTAGTCTAGAAAGCTCCAAATTCAAAAATAATTTCACATTTCTTCTACATAAATGACCTATTTTAAATACACATTCATCTTTCCAGAGGTGGAGTATCCCTTTAAGATTATAGCATCAATAAAATCAACACATTTGAGAGTTTGTTCTTTTTGTTACCCAAATTGCTAAAATTAGATGTTGACTGTCAGAAATTGCCTCAAAAAAGGAAAGCTAACACCATTCTTTCCAGTTGTATCATGCTAACACCACATTGTTGTATTATGTTAGCCATATGCGTTTGCTAAACACAGAGCCATATATACGATTCTGGAACATTCTGATCATCTAAACCCTATAAAAGTCATAAGGTACTTTCTATTGGCCCCGAAGGGACTCTGCTATGCCCTTTAGTGGCTGGCTTTTGTGCTAATAACACAGCTTTCCTGAATTAAATTTCTCTCCATCTCTCTAACGAGGTAACCTTTCCAGATGCCCACTAATAATATTATATTTCAGCCTTTTGGGCCTAGAGAGAGACCACAGGGAGAGCCTGAGCTCCAGGACTCCTTTATATGAACTTGAAGACCAAGGGTGTGAGAAATGCTTCTGTTTGAGACAGATGCATGTAAACACAAATAAAGGGCTGGCCTGTCCTATATAACTGGTTTTCTGTGTGGTCCTTTGGCTGGTTTTAGAGGGCTTTTAGGCACTTTTAGCTGGTCAGGCTGGGCAATCAGCTGGCTGCCCAAGCTAAAACAGCTAAACACCAGTTTGACCAGACTGGGACACCATCTAAGACCAGCAAACCAGCCTAGGCTGGAATTAGATGGGTGGGTTTTTTCAGCAGAGGGACTCTTAAATGAGCTTACTTGAAGACCAAGAGTGTGAGAAATACTTCTTTTCGAGACTAACACAACTACAGGGCTGGCCTTTCATATATAGGCGTATTAAACAAGCTGGTTTTCTAGCCTTGTGTCTTCCAGCTGGTCGGTTGGATGGTTTTAGAGCGGTTTTGAGCCCATGCTAAACCAGCTAAATACCAGTTAGGCCAGGCTGGGACACCATCTTAGACTGACAAATCAGCTTAGCTTGTTTTCTAGGCTAAGGTGATCATTTGGCTGGTTTTTAGAAGGTTTTGGACACTTTTCAGCTAGTCAGGCTGAGAAACCAGCTGGCCGCCCAAGCTAAATCAGCTAAACACCAGCTTGGCTAGGCTGGGACACTATCTTAGACCAGCAAACCAGCCTAGGCTGGAATTGTCTGTTTTGTGTTGTTGTTGTTTCAGCAAAGGGACTATAATATGAGATATCTTGAAGACCAAGAGTGTGAGAAATGCTTCTGTTCGAGACAAACACAACTATAAGGCTGGCCTGGTCTGTTGGCTGGTTTTAAAGTGGTTTTGAGCATTTTTAAATTGGTCAGGCAGGGAAAGCAGTCGGCCAAGCTATACCAGCTAAACATCAGTTAGGCCAGGCTGGGAGACCATCTTAGACCAGCAAACCAGCTTAGGCTTGTTTTCTAGTCTTAAGTGATCAGTTGGCCAGTTTTAACAAGGTTTTGGACACTTTTCAGCTGAGAAACCAGCTGACCGCCCAGTCTAAACCATCTAAACACCAGTTTGGCCTGACTGGGAGACCGTCTTAGACCAGAAATCCAACTTGAACATGTTTTTTGAGCAGGAGAAACAATAAACGGCAAAAAATAATGACAAAATCAACTATCCATGAATAATTAATATCCCAGTGCATTCACAAAGCTACAATAGAATAAACATTAGGTTATTTTTTTCACCATTATTTAGTTGCACTCAGACTCGTTTTAAGAAGTGTAGTTATAGAAAGACTCAGCATTTAAAATGAGATCCGCCGTGTGACGTCTGTTTTCATGTGCGCCGTTCCGCACTCACAATTGTGCCGAGACGGAGTGAAATGGCTGGTGAGGCATTTTCTAAGGGGCTTTCATTTTTAACACTGAGCTTTATTTTCCCGCTCTGCATTGGAAATGACGGTGGGAGAAAAGAGATGTGAATGAACACATTGAACAGCACCTAAATAATCTACGGCTTAAGTGTAAGAACCCGGGGAACGAAGGCTATAGCCACAGAGGAGGCAGATAACACGTCAGCTCAGTCTCCACGTTATCATGCTACACAAAAGCACGGCTTTTATCCGTGCCACTGAATAGGCTCGTATCTGCCTTTCTAGGAAAAAGATTAGCAAGGCTGAGAAAATGCACCACTCGTACATTCATATTTGTTTGCGTACATTTGTGTGGTGACACTTCAGAAAACAAAAATAAACATCATTATGCGACGAGCTTTGAATATTAACCTTACGAGATGTAGATTACACATCTGATTCCAGGTATTTCTAGTTTTGTTTCAGATTTTAATGAATTACGAGCATCTCCGTAGGTCATAATTATGCCATCATCCCAGCCCTGTCCCCCACAAAGAGTAATTTCCTCCCACAAAAGGATGTAGTTCAGAAAGCTCCTTCAAAAGTCATCATTCAATGCTCTTTGTCTGGAAATCTGTGCAGGATACAGAGTGTACAAACAGCTCTGGTGATGTGCAGTCGTGCGGTTCGGAGACAAAGACATAGTGCCGTTCCTTTCTGCCTTCCGCCCCGGTTTTCCCCACAGCACGCGGACATTAATCACAGGGAGGATGTGGCATTGACAGACAGCTGGATATCCCAGCATGCACACTGGGAGAAAACTTCATTTTTCTCAACCTCCCTCCAACAAATTCCAACCGATACAGCTTGTACCCTAATTCTGAAACACTTTCCAGGGCCTGTTCTTTATTCCAAATGCTTTATAATGGCTTCTAATAAGCATCAATTTTTGATAAGTGCATATATGACATTTTTCTTTGAAATTTTGCTATAAACTATAGGCTAAATTTTTGTTTTAGACTGAATTATTGGCTGATGTGTATGAAAAAATTTATCTGGAAAGCATCACATTGTATATTAAGCATCATCTTTGTGTACAATATTTGATTGTTGTGAGGCACTCTTTTACCTTTTTCAATTAATTCAGTTATGTATTTATTTTGAGTGGCACCAGTGACCTTTTCCTTGTTTATCTTAATTTATTTACTCTTATTTAATTTTATGTTTTAGACAAACACTTTTTACCTACAATAATTTATTTATTTATTTGTGAGTGGGTGGGTTGGTTGGTTGGTTGCACGGTTGGTTGGTTGGTTGCACGGTTGTTTGGTTGCACGGTTGGTTGGTTGGTTGCACCAGTTGCAGTCCTGGCTTATCCAGGTTGGTTGGTTGGTGGCACCAGTGGCAGTCCTGGCTTATCCAAACTGGTTGGTTGGTTGGCGGCACCAGTGGCAGTCCTGGCTTATCCAAACTGGTTGGTTGGTTGGTTGGTTGGTTGCACGGTTGGTTGGTTGGTTGCACGGTTGGTTTGGTTGGTTGATTGGTTGGTTGGTTGGTTGGTTGGTTGCACGGTTGGTTGGTTGGTTGGTTGGTTGGTTGGTTGGTTGGTTGGTTGGTTGGTTGGTTGCACGGTTGGTTGGTTGCACGGTTGGTTGGTTGGTTGGTTGGTTGGTTGGTTGGTTGGTTGGTTGGTTGGTTGCACGGTTGGTTGGTTGGTTGCTTGTTTGCTTGGTTGGTTGCTTGCTTGGTTTCTTGCTTGGTTGGTTGCTTGGTTGGTTGGTTGGTTGCTTGGTTGCTTGCTTGGTTGCTAGGTTGGTTGCTTGGTTGCTTGCTTGCTTGCTTGGTTGCTTGCTTGCTTGCTTGCTTGCTTGCTTGCTTGCTTGCTTGCTTGCTTGGTTGCTTGCTTGCTTGCTTGGTTGCTTGGTTGCACCAGTGGCAGTCCTGGCTTATCCAAACTGGTTGGTTGGTTGGTTGGTTGGTTGGTTGGTTGGTTGGTTGGTTGGTTGGCGGCACCAGTGGCAGTCCTGGCTTATCCAAACTGGATGGATGGATGGATGCATGGATTTAAACACGTATTTCTTAATTGTTTATATACAGCCCCGTCTAGATTCTTCTGAATATTTGTCTATAAAAGCATCATACTTGCATGCTGAATGTAGTTGTAACATCAAAAGAAATGTTCCAGCAATCTATCACAAATGAGCAAATGCTCTGAAATTGACTTTCATATGAAACAAGACACATCAAATAAACACCTTGTTGTTGTATAGTTGCTATCAGGGATTGCAACTGACAGTGGATTGTATGTTTGGTAAATGATTGGTTTGTTTTGTAAATTCAACAGAGATACTGTTTGTGTGCCATACAGTGAAAGCAATAGGACGTGCATTTGTTCCAAAGATGTACAACATCTCACAGTTGGTTTCCTACTGATTTGAAGACTCATTATTTCTGGAAAACAGGTGGGGAAGTGCTACGGTGAAATCTCACAAGAGCTTGAGCATTAACATGGCCCAATCAGATGCCACTTGTTGTTTAGGGTGATTTTAAGTTTTTGTGTCTGTACTGATTGATTGGGGGAAAAATACTTCCTCAAATGTCTCCCTCTCTATATCTCTCCAGTTCATCTCCTCCCTTTTCCGTTTCTCTGATAGGATTTGCCATCTTTCCTTGGATTTTCCAGGGCTCAAGCCTAAGAGCTCCTTTCAGAGAAAATGAGCAAAAGATCTGAGATTTGCAGGTGAGCTCTAGTTTGCTTACACACATGCATATAAAACCCAAAAAATGAATAAATTTAATTTGTTATTCACTGAAAATCTAGCTCCCCTAGAGACATTTCAGAGAGAAGGAACAACAAAGTTCACTACTGATCAAAAGTTTGGAATAATTAAGATTTTTTTATGTTTTTGAAAGAAGTCTGTCTTATTTGATGAAAATGACAGTAAAAACAGTAAAGTTGTGAAATAGAATTACAATTTAAAATATGTTTTGTTTTAATATGTTAAAATGTAATTTATTCCTGTGATGAAAAGCTGAATTTTCAGCATTCCAGTCTTCAGTGTCACATGATATACTTCAGAAATCATTATATATGTATATAATATGCTGATTTGCTGAAATATTTCTTATTATTATCACTGTTGATAAAAGTGGCTGCTTAATATTTTTGTGGAAACTGTGATACATTACCATTCAAAGTTTGGCATAAGCAAAATTCAAAGAAAGAAAGAAAGAAAATATTTGTATTCAACAAAGATGCATTTAAATAAGCAAATGTGAAAATAGAAATTCTATTTCAAATAAATGCTGTTATTTTAACTTTATTTATCAAATAATAATGAAAAATCTGATCATTTAAGCAGCAATTACCATTTTCAACAATTCAGCACCAATAATAACTGATAATAATTGAGCACCAAGTCAGCATATTATAATGATTTCTAAAGGATCATGTGACAAAGAATAATGGAGTAATGATGCTGAAAATTCAACATCACAGGAATATAAGACATTTTACAATACATTCAACATGTAATTATTTTTCACAATTTTACTGTTCTTGCTGTATTTTTGTGATCAATAATTTATTCCAAACTTTTAAACGATAGTGTAAATGATTGCGTAATTTTTTACGCAATTTAACCTGTCTTAAAGTTGCATGGGAAATTTTTCCATGCAGAGATCAAACTGTCAATCATCCTCCATTACAACTTTATTGCGGCATCACGACTCAGGAGGGGCCGATCTCTGCTGGTTGGTCCTCTGCAGGCATGTTGTATATTTATGGAGGAGAGTAGCTGACGTTTAATGAAGCTGTGCAGAATGGACCCGACAGGCAGCGCTTTCCACCGCAGGCTCGCTCTAATCTCTGTTAAAATAAAAGATAATGAAGCATTTAAACCATCTGAACCTCTTTCAGCCTGTGGCCACACAGAAAGATTTGATATGGAGAGACAAGGCGAGAAGCGATCTGGTAAAAGAGGGAGGGAGGAGGCTGTCATTGTTGGGTCAGAACAGTTGATCAGCCTCAAGGCCTGCAGCTGCAAACTGTGAAGGAGGTGGGAATGTTCGTGTGTCACGGTTTATGTGTCGTGGTTTGTGTGTGGACAGGTTTGTGAATTGTTCTAAACGTCTGCGAACGTGTACAAAAATGGCCAAATCATGTTTTGCTTTAAATGTCATTAGGTTTCTAGGAGGGCATGGCTTAAGATTAAAGGTCCTTGCACACTCTGTCCGAAATTCTCGTCCGAAATTTGCGCACGTTAAAAAATAAATACGACCTCATGTTGTTTCAATCACGTTTACACACTGCCTCCGAAACTTTCGTCCGTCATAAAAAAATTCTGATCAGGTTCGATTTTCTGCGTCGTTCGCATCCATAGCAAGCATTTTGAGAGGTGTTTTGACAAGTCAGAGCCACCGAATGACGAATAGCCTATGAAAAAACGCACATGAAAATTTCGGACTCAGTGTGCAAGGACCTTAAGGTGTAATTTAGTGTAAAACTAATGTTCCCAGAGCATTCTGGAGCCAAACGTAGCTGGGTTATCGGGAAAACCAATGCGTCTAGTGCATCTATGAGAGATTCTTGCTAATCTAACTTCAAAAGTTTCGGATTTTGTCTTGCTAAAATGTCCACATCTCTCTCTGTTTCTCCCTTTCAGAGTTTTCGGATCATTATCTAATGTTATGCTGTTCCAATCTGTTTTCTTAGTTGCATCATTGGAATTGCTGCCAGGGCAAAGAGGCACAAGAGAAAAAGGATGAGAGAAAGGCAGCAATGAATGGATGATGGAATGGATAGAGATGGCGAAAGAGTGAAAACAAAGATAGAAAACTGCATAAAAATGGTAAGCAACAGAGTAGGAACATGTTTATACTGGACCACATGGTGTGTGTGGCTCACATCTGTACTGAAATTATCTTTTCTCTTCAGCTCAGTGTTTCCGTTCAGTCCAGCTCCATGTCTTTTCTCCTTTAGCCCTATGGAGCAGATACATCTCTGTGGGATCTGCCCTCACCACCGCAATCAACCCAAACAAAGCCGCATGATCAAAGTATACAGCAGCTCGAGAGCCCTGCTCGCCTCCCTCAAGCTCAGAGTTTTTGATGATGAAAAGCAACAGAGTGTTCTTGCATCTGAAAATGAACTATTTGAAAACATCATGGTAATTTATTTGGTACATTTGAAAGAGAAGATGTGAGTTTTAGTTTGCTGCACTCACAGAGTTAAAACTTTACCAGACGTATAAAAATAAAGGTCTTGCAAAGAGATTTATAGCTTGGTGTTGTAGAAGAACTTTCAAAAGTTGCTTTAATGCCATAGAACCTTTCAGATTTCCCATGACACCCTAAAAACCTTCAAATTTCCTATGAGGCCACATAGGCCACGTATTCACTGTAAAGTTTCAGGGGTGACAACCGCATTTAAAGGGATAGTTCACCCAAAAATGAAAATTCTGTCATTAATAACTCACCCTCAGACGGTTCCAAGACCTTCGTTCACCTTCGTAACACAAATGAAGATCTTTTTGATGAAATCTGAGAGATTTCTGTCCCTCCATAGACAGCTACGCAACTGACACTTTGACTTTCATAAAGACATATGATCCATATGAATTGAGTGGTTTAGTCCAAATTTTCGGAGGAAACTCAATCGCTTTATATGATGAACAGGTTTAATTTAGGCCTACTCTTCGCCTACTGACCTAATACGTAAAGATTATGGGAAGCGCGCTAGCCAGATGGGATTTAAACTTTGGCTGGAGACCCAAGTTTGATTTGAAGACGAAAAACATACCAAGCACAATGTTCTCTCACCATTCCTAATTTCCAACACACACTCGTTCGTCGTGGTTTTTGTGGCTGTCCAGCCCGATCTCATCCCAAGGCGTCATATACTGATGCTTTTGACATTTCGTCTACATCCAACGAAAATGGCACCCTTTAGCGTCAATATGAGATGCAGATAGATATGGGCCAGAAGGCGCCTCCTAGCGGTCTAACCCTAACCCTACCCCAGACCTAAACCTACCCATAACCGAACAAAGCTCTGTGCGTGTCATATTGACGCTGAAGGGTGCCATGTGTGTTGGATGTAGACGAAATGTTAAAAGTGTCAGTATATGACGCCCTAGGATGAGAATGCGTTGGGCTGTCAGAGCAGAAACGAAAACAAGTTAGCTTATTTCATCTATTAGATTGACAGATCTGAATAAGTCCCGCCCATAGACCCTCCTCTCGTAGAAATCAGGACAGAAGTGGTTGAATGTGGACTAAAGGGATGGATTAAAATAAAAGGAATGTGTCTCCCTTAATACCAGGTGTGAAGAAGACCTCTGCTTAACCTAAGTGTGTACATGCACTGTATTGTCAATTTCCTTCATATTCTGTCTGTGTGTGAGAGAGAGAAAGAGGGGTTTGCCTTACTCATAACATGACTAGTGCTTCTTCTGCTAGGTGATGTGGTGTGAATGTAAAACAGCCGCGTGGAATGAGCGAGAGGGGAGTGCTGGGAAACCAGCGGTAGTAATATCTGCTGTCTCACCTCAGCGCCTCTTCTCATTTCTCCTTGATTAGCTGCAGAAATGCAGTTTACTCTTCACCCCTAATGAAGAGTAAAATAGATATGTGTGTGTTTGGGGTGGTGGTTGAAGGAAGAGAGGAAAAAGAGACATAGTACTTGTTTTGGTGAGTCACCTTTCCCTTCAACTATTTGTGAAAGGAATCCTTGACCACCAACTGGGAAAAGGACACTCACTTTTAAGTGCACTCTGGTTTGCCACAACCTTTTTGAGCCCTAATTGAGGATGACATGGTAAAGTGCTATTTGACACTTTCTTAAGGCATTAAATATTCCCATAAGGACTTCCTGGAACAGACACATCACTCATTAAAAGGGTTCAACCTGATGTCTGAGTGCCACAATAGTGTGAACGTTGCATATTTTAAAGGTTTATTGCCCCTGTTTCCCTGCTTGGCTTACATTGTAAGTGGATTACTGTAAATACACTTCTTGTTCATTTTTACAAATTGAGGGATGAGTCTAAACTAGAGTTGCTTTTCCTGAAGGAAATACCAGTGCTTGCAAAAGAATAGTGTTAAGATTTTAGGAAAGCTCAGTTTTTTTTCTCTGTGTAAATTAAATGTGGCAATATTTAGTATATTTAATATTCTGTAAATCAACATTTGCGAGAGTGATATTGTATAAAGTTAATATCTAGTAATTTACATTTCAAACACAATATTGAGAGTTTTTGCATATTTGTGCTCCAACGAAAATAGTTTAAAAAGAACCAAAAAGTAGAATTAACATTGATCAGGTGAAGGCTGATAGGGTGCATGGGAAACATGAGGGATGCTGGGAAGTGTAGTGCCGTTGAGGTGTGTGTGTGACAAGATCACTATGCAAATTTGCCATGACGTCATCACAATTGGTTACATTTTGAGCAGATTAATCATAAATGGTTTTAAAAAGTCTAACAATATTTTATCTTTTACCATTATTTCTTAAGAGTGGCACGAAATTGGAAACACTAAAAAAAAAGTATTTTTGCACTCAAGTGGTATATTTATGGCGTCCTCTCGCCATGAAGTGTTTGTGATTTTTCATGTTAAAACCAGAGAAGCTTGAAGTCCATTTTTTGTGATAACATCTTTTCTTTTTCTACACCTCTCAGAGCTCCTAGAAGTCTGGCTTCTCCTGCGTTCCTCAACCTGAAAGAGAAGTGGCAAACTGTGAGTGCCCTTGTCAAAAAAAAAAAAAGTACATCACCCCATAACTGCTGGAGAAGTCTCCTGCTGTTTCAAGGAATTCTGGGTAAGAGTGTGTGCTGTAAGGGTTCATAAAAGTCAGTCCATGGGGGATTTACATGTATGAACCGAAGCTAAACCTAATCAGCATACTGCTGAGATCGATAAATCAAACTTAAAACACCATAACTGCAGGCTTCAAAGTAAAAACAACATCAAACAAAATGTCATGATTGCAGTATAATTTTTATTTAGATTACCACCATTCGCGGCAATTTTGATCATAATCGTTATCGCGATCGGCATTATCATTGTAGTGCTGCACGACAGCATCATTATTCCATAAGAATAGCCTACAGATGCAGATCATTTACAAGGACACATGATGGGACGCGAAGCCATTGGCGCTCTCATTGTGCGTTGTGATGATCTTGTTTTCTGCGTGTGCGACCGTTTAGATTTATGAATTCATAAATATGGACCATCTCGCTTGAAAATATACAATGACTCTCAGAGGGCAAAATCAAACTCTAGTGGTTTCAATTATACGCCATATAAAAGCCAATGGGGAGAATTTATTTGTGTTCAACAGAGGACCGCACATCCATTGTGTTGTGCATATGTGTGTGGAAAGAACAAATGTGTGTGAAAGGCTTGACTTTTAACTACTAAAACAAAATAAAAACACCCACAGATCATTTTTATTTCCATTTTGACACACTTCTGGATGGTTTATTCAGCTACACGAGCGACTGCTGAATAAAGCTCTCTTAAAAACTAGTGTGTTATTTAGATACTATTATAGTTTTTATTAATATACTATTATTTTTCGTTCACTTAATCCTCTATCTATGTTTGGAATAGCGTACTGCTCTTGCTACTTCTGCAATATACAGTATAGATAGGGCAGAAATTAGTATGCTAGTATGCTTTTTAGTGCATTGCATGTCATATAGACCTAATGTAGCCCCGTGCTTTTTTTGGCACTGCGCTCATTGTGTTCTGTCTTCCGGTTTGTATTTCCACAGCATGAAGGTAAGATCTTACAGATTTATGAATGAACCACTTTTTTTATCTTCCCGGTCTATACTGACATTTGTTATGACATCCACTTCTAACATTACAGTGCTCATGAAAACTTTTGTTAACTCTACAATAAGTAAATCCACTTCACCAGCTAATTACTCAAACACTAATTTCTAAAGATGACTGCATGCTTGTTCTCTGCCGCATAAGGTCTATATGAAGCACGTGATTGCTTTTCCTAATTTATCTATTAAATATCTATTATCTATTAAAAATATGCATTGCTGCAACATTTAGTGAGTGAAAACATGTAAACCCTAAAAGCTAACGTTAGTGTTTTGTTGTATATCAGTGCAGTCTAATGCAGCAGTCTGTGATCAGCAGAGTCTCTTTCCTTTTGCTTGTACAAAAGGAGTGTGACATGTTCATTAAACAGCAGGAATCCCATTAATAACCCCAGCAGCCCCATGTCACATCGCTCACGTGTAATTAGTCAAACAAACGGCCACAGCAATGCTAATTGTCCCCCTGTTCTCTCTCCCTCTCTCTCCGTCACTGTCAGTCTAGTCCTCTTTTCTGTCCTCTCTGCTCTATCCTTTCCTCCCAGTTTTCTTTAATAGCCTCCATCATACGTGCACTAATCTAGAAATCACACTATGATGTCTAATGGAAACAGTGACATTTTATTTTTATTATTTTTGTTATACTATTTTTTTATTTAATTCTTTATATTTATGTTAATGCTTTTCATTTCAATTTTGTTATTCTTTTTTGTTTTGTTTTTTCATTTCATCATATTTATGGTATCGCCTCCATCATAAGTGCATTGACCTAGAAATCAAACTATAATGTCTGAAAAAAAAAAAAATTAAGTTAATAATTATTTTATTTTGTTGTATTTTATTCGTTATTTATCTCATGCTATACTCTTTATTATTTCTTTTATTTTACTTTTTATTTTATTCTTTTTTGTTCTTTTTAATTTGTTAAATTAATTATTTTGTTCAATTTATTTGTAATTGTATTATTTTTTATTATTATTATTTTACTTTTATGTTATTTCCATTCTTATTTTGTTATATTTTAATTTATTTTTTCAGTAGTTTTTTGGTCAGTTTTTATCAAGCCATAAAATAGCTTTATGTAAGGAACAAACTGAAATTGAAGTCATTATTCACCGTAATAACTGTACGTTCACACGGCCGCCCGGCCAACGACGCCGGAGAAAGATTCGGGGACGCTCTGATGCTCTGACGTAGATCGAAGTAGACCAATGTTTACAGGATTGCGTTCTCTGGAATCCTCTCAGGCGGAGGACTTCTACATTCTGATTGGTTGCCGCCGAACCGCGTCATAGCTTATTACCATAAAGTTGACCTGACTTCAACACTCTTCGCCGCTCTCACCGTCCAAGACGCGCCGCGCCACCCTCGCCGGAGCTCAGTAACACTTGACAGACTCTAGTCACTGTTTTCTTTTGTACTGTAAAAGAACAGTGTGAACATTCTCCAAAATACCTATTTCTGCATTTCCCAGAAGAAAGGAAAGCATATGGTTTTGCGTAAACAATGCCTACGAATGTTTGTGTGAACTATTCGTTTAACCTCAGGTTGCTCCAGGGGGCTTGTCACTGTAATTTGTCGTGAATCTCTTCGGATAAAAGCGTCAGCTAAATGACTGCTCATCAAAGGCCGTAAACACAGGCACACACTCATGCAAAAAACCCATGCATATTGCTTGAGCACCCAACAAGGTCTCTCACGTTAAGATTGGAGTTGAAGGATGCTAATAGACTTCAAATGAGATCTACTACAAAGGTTATGGAGAAGGCTGCATCTGGCTCCCACACCTGCCACTGGAATAGACCTACTGCTCAATTTAACCATGTCACCTCAAAGCGATGAGTCACCGGTGCTGTATATTAATGCTGAAATAGTAAAGCGCTACAATTAAAGACACATCGTGACCCTGGCTGTGACTAAACCTTATTTTGGGAAAAAAAGGAACCTGTGAGTGCGTTCTAGTGAGTCATTATCCCCGTCATGTTCTGCAAGAGGGATACGTTCAACCTAAAAGTGCTGCTTTGTTGGTGTAATCACGCGATTTAGCTTGTTTGTTTGCGCGCTCGCGTTTTTTTTTAATCATTATTCCCCTGGTTTGCCAGGGGATGTCGGCGCCAACAGCTCACTTCCCCTCTGCTGAGCTCTGGAGCGGCGTTCTGTTCTGTCTGAATGAGTCTTTCAGAATTAATTTGTTCCCCAAAAACCCCTCCACAGACACAAAAGAGCGCTATAATTGTTGCAAAAGCCTGTCGACGTTCTTGCGGAGAAACCCGTGACTAAATGTGGGCAGCGCACCAAAACGATTTGAAATGATTTGAAGTGTGATTTACCCATCTGTGACTCGGTCTGTGTATTTACAACCTTAGCGCACCCTGTGGCTTTTAGTGCTACTATCATTCCAGAAGAGCTTCTGCCTCTGTTGTCCAATTTAAGCCTCTCTACCGACGTCCAGCCAATCAGAAGCTTGGTTTTCCCGAGCCCTTCTGCCCAAGCAGAGCCAGAGAAATCCACGGCGGTCGTGATTTTAGAGGGCAGCGCTGGACAGCAGATGCCGATCACAGGAGGCTCGCTTGGGCCGTAGCCTGCAGGCTGCCGGGCTTGTAACAGATAACAGGGGCTTATATGGTTCTATAGAGAGCATTGCTAATTCAACAACACAGACTTGCAGGTGGGCTGCAGAAAAGACCGTTCATACAGAACAGAGATCACAAAGGAAGATATTTTGAAGATGGGCAGCACTGATTTCCATTGAATGGACAAGAAACTGTTTGGTTTTTCATTTTTAGGTGAACTATCCCTTTAAGTTTAAAAAATGTAATATATAGCTAGCGCACTACAAACCTCAAATCATGCAGATTGTTGTAGAAAATGTGTGCTACTATGTTTTTAAGTGATCAGACTTGCGATTTTGACCTTGAGGGTGATTAAACGGGCAAAGAAATGTAGGGATGCACCATGTGGCATGGATGATATTAAATGTCTACTGATCCCAATAAAGCAGTAATTAATTGTGGTGGACAGTAAAATTATATTCTGTTGTCTAAATAAAATTATAGTGTTATAATAATACAATTATTTTATTTGAGAATTAATAATAATAAGTAATAATAGTGGTAATATTTTTTATTAATTCATTGATATAATAATAATAATAGTAATAATAATAGTAGATATTATAATAATTTATGTATTTATGTACATATTTATAATTTATATTTTTATATTTATAAATAATTTTGTATTTACACATTTAAAATATTTATATATTTCTATTTTATTTTTATCATTTATTTTTATGTAATATTTATAGATTTTTAAATAGTTTTGTACTGTTTACCATTTTTAAATATGTATTTTTGTTTCATATTTATAGATTTTCATATCATTTATTTATTTAATATTAGTTTATTTTTAAATAATTTAGTACTATTTACAAATACAATTTAATGTACTGTCAATTATTTAGGCCTATTAACTCGACAGATATGGTATCATGCTTTCCTAAAAATAAATTAGACAGAATAGTATAGAAATAGAAACAGAATAGTATAGAAACTTGGCATTGGGCTCTTTGTGACTCGGGCCTATAAGCAACCACCCAAAACACCCTAGCAACACCATGGAAACAACCCACACCACTGAAGCATTGGAGTTAGGTTTTGCACATAACAAATGATTCCCTTTTTTTCTCAAAACATGCAATCTCACTTACTATATGAGAAAGTCCTTTTCTAGCATTTACCATTCTCATAAGTCAATTCAAAGAATGGTAGCCTAAGTCTTTGTATTGTAAAACAAAGTAAAAACAAGTGAAATTAAAAATATATATCTCAAAAGAAAAACTACATCCCAAGTAGTGGTTTACAAGACAGCTTTCATATATTAAACAAGCACTTTAGTGTTCCAGCCATGTGGTGTCACTTTAGTGAGCTCACAGTGCCATCAAGTGGCCTGGAGAGGAACTGCTCATTGGCCCAGTCCTCCCAGAATGCAATTGCTGCGGAGGAGGAGGAGAAGGAGAAGGAGAAGGGAAGTCAGACACATACGGTCATAACACACCGCGACATAGGACTCTCCAGTTCAGCTGGTGTAATTAGACAATACGTATAATTACTCTAGCCATCATGTGCAATGTTCAACAAATAGACACACGTGCATATGCACACACACACACACAAGAATCCCTTCATTCAGCACAAATCATTCGGCTGATGCGGTGCTCATTACTCTAATTACATAGTCATTGTTCTCTCACAAAAAGGACGTAAAATTGCAATTTAGCCCGAGAAATTGCCATTTGTAGCCGTAATTGACCCTAATAAAATCATCCACTCTCTTTCTTTTCTCTGTCTCTTTCTCTACCTCATGTGAAATATTAAAGATGACAGCTTTGAACGTGCTGATGAGAGCCTAATGAAGGGATCGGGGAAATGAAGGGAAGGAAGGAAAGAAGGATTTCTCGTCTGTAAATGAGCGCGTGAGCTGTAGCCCTTCTTCACAGACTAAGCGAACGCTTCGCTTTTCAAAACGGGTTTTCTGGCAACGGTTCCTCATGACTCAGCCTAAATACTGATCTTAAATCTAAGCGTTGCTGCAGTAGATTAGATCTTAATTTAATCTTGAAAGTGTTTGAAACAGTACAATGAAATAAAACGAAAACAATTCACTGCACTTTGAGGAGACTTTCAGCTCAGAGTCTTTCAAATCAAGTGAAATGTAGACAATCCAATAAGTCAAAATAATGAGAGGGCACAACGTATTCACTCGCTACAATCTGTAAATAATACTAAAATAATAACACTGTTCATATTTTATTCAAAGCTTTTCAGTTCTTAAAAACATCTCATCAGACTCCACACAATGCGAACGTGTTTGCTAGCTAATGTCTCAAATTGTGACCTGCTTTGTGTGTAGATGTTGCGTTGGCCGAAGTGTGTGAGGCCACAGACGTACATAATATCCAGCACATATGTTTGAGTCAGAGTGAAGCCGAGTTCACCCATTATGAGTCTTAAAGCTTTGAGTCTCTTTAATCAGAGGCGTGAAGCTTCCTGTTCACCTGAGCGCTCGCGGCCTGCTGTTTCTGTGTATGCCGGTGAACGTTCAGACCTCAGATCAAGGAGGCAGCGTGTTCATCTCGATCATATGAGATCAGGAGGCATGCGGAGTGTTTTTGATCATGTTTTTATAGACAATGGAGTTTGCAGTGTGTGGAGGTTGTTTTATCTTATGCAAAATTTTTTTACTATTTTGAGATTATTACTGCATTGATGTCCTTCTTTCCCCAGCTTTTAAAGGGATACTTAAAGCAAAAATGAAAATTCTGTTATTAATAACTCACCCTCCCCATAAACAAAAGAAATATATTTGAAATATATTTTCAGAATATATTTGGAATATATGCAAATATTTGAAATTGGCCCAATAAATATATTTCACACTTAACATCATATATTTTTGTTATATTTCAGAATATATTTCAATGTATTTGGAAAAGAAAAAAATACATTAAAATATATTCTGAAATATAACAAAAATGTGATGTTAAGTGTGAAATATATTTATTGGGCCAATTTCAAATATTTGCATATATTCCAAAATATATTCTGAAAATATATTTCAAATATATTTCTTTTGTGTATGGGTCATGTCGTTCCAAACCTATAAGACTTCCGTTCGTCTTTGGATCACAAATAAAGACTGAGAGATTTCTGTCCCTCCCATTGACAGCTACGGAACTACCACTTTGACGCTTCAAAAAGTTCATAAATAGATCGTTAAACTAATCCATATGAATTGAGCGGTTTGGTCAAAAATTTTCTGAAGAGACTCGGTCACTTTATATGATGAACAGATTGAATTTAGGCTTTTATTCACACACAAACATTCATCAACTCACATAACACGTTTGAGCTTCCGCAAGAACCAGCGAGGTTTGTTCTCGCGCGTCAAGAAAATACGGTTTAGCTTCTGTTTATTTTATGGGCTGACAGTCTGAATGAGACTTAAAGTCATTGATTTGCTGCCATGTGATTGGCTGATTAGATATTTGTGTCAACAAGCAATTGAACAGGTGAACCTAAAGTGGCTAGTGAGTGTGTACAATCTCAGGAAAGCTCTCGGTAGCTACACTGAAAAAAATGATCGATGAATTTAATCAATTTCTTTATCGTAAGTGGTTGCATTCAATTCATTTGATCTACATTTAAACAAATGCATTAAGTTGAACTTAATCAATTTTAGTTCAACTTAATGCATTTGTTTAAATGTAGATCAAATCAATTGAATGCAACCACTTACAATAAATTTTTTTATTAAATCCAACGAATATTTTTTTTCAGTGTATAAGATCATATTTCATGACAAAAGAAAAAAATGGTAACACTTTATTTTAAGGTGACGTAGTGACGTTACTACATGTACTTACTATAGTAATGATAACAGTATATTATGTACCAAACCCTATAGCTGTAACTCTATAGTAAGTTAACGTAGTTAATCAACATTAATATTAAATAAGTGCTTATTTGAGTAAGTACAATGTAACGACGTCACCTTAAAATAAAGTGTAACCCACTACCATTTTTTACTGTATTGTTGAAAAAAAAAAAAAATCTCATTATAGTAATGACAAAAACAATTAAGTTTTACTGAATTTAATTTACAGTATGGTGATTCAAAAGAAATGAAATGATGTGCTTATTTGCCATGAAAATAATGCCAGAAATATATATAATTTTAGTCTTATATGAAATTACTTTGTGAGATTTTTGTTTACTGGCTCTGTTATTAATTTTGTCCTTAGAAACAAAACCAAAAAAATTATGTTAAAACAAAAAGGACGCCTGGATAGTTCGGTTCTTGTTCAACATCAATAGGTTAATTACTGGCAGGATTGCTGAAGCATGTGGGTGAGTGTGTGGGCGAGAGAGAAAGAGAGAGAGACTGATAGTGTGTTCATAGTGAAAGTGACTTGCTACAACAGTACCTTTCTTACCGTATGCAAATACCTAGGAACCAACCTGACATGAAAGAAGCCAATCAAAGCAACAGGAAGCAGACGGAATAAAAATCCTCATTGGTGAACAAGGTCACACTCCGTCACAGAAGTTTGGCAGGCCTAAACTGTGTCACAGGTACACAACGCAGTCTCTCCATTAAACTGAAATCTTCTCTCCCCATACAGACGCTGAAAACTTTAGAGGGACAAGAAAAAGACATTTAACTTTCAACAAGTAGCAGTCCATCTGGATCACATTCATCATCTCTGGTGAGCAATATTACACACTTTAATTATCTTTGATTCTCTGCAGAACAGGTTTTATTCACTCGTGCACTTCAGTGATGGTCCCAGATGATGCAAAACAATTCAGTTTAACAAGTGACAATCAATAGTTGTATAAAAATAATGTGAATTTTGTGCCTATTTTGCCTTTGCTCTCTCAACATTTGCATACGTGCAGCATTCTTAAAACTTTCTTTTTAACATAGAATCACATTAAACAGGTTTAAAATCAACAACTATTTGATACACTGCTATAAAATTGCTTTAACTCATCAAAATAAGTTAAGCAATTTTCAACTTTTTTTATAAGTTATACACGATTCCACTCATTTTTTTAAAGTCAGGTTAATGTAATTTAAGTTGAAATGACTTAAACATCTAAGTTGGTTGTACTTAAGAATTTAAGGCAACATCTATTCTTTTTTTCTTTTTATTTTTATTAAGCAATTTTTTTCAATATAATGACATTCTGTTCAAATTTTTTTGGACACTTTGCAGTTAAAGCTAATTTAGTGGAACTGAGTTTATGCATCCACTAAAATTGGGACCAGTTGTAGAAAAAAATTGCTAAAATTGCTTGAAAAGGTGAATTTACTTTTTTGAAAAGAATCATCTGTTGCAGATGCCATTTGGTTTGATTATTTATATGTAATGCTCTGACATTCATAAATTTTTAAGTGTGAAACACTTTTAGGGTAACTGGGAAACCCTTTGCATTCTGTAAACAACACATCCAAATTGAGTGTAAATGGCCCCTATTGCGCTGTAAATGACAGGTGAAGGAAATGTCAGTCACTGTAAGGAATGTCATAAACACCAAAATATGCATTTATAGATTTCTTTTCCTCATACATTACAGTAGAAATTACCATAGTAACACACCAGTCTGGGATGAATACATCAGATGGGTTTCATAATAGTGGAAAGAAACTGGCAACCTGATTTTCCAGTTAAAAGACAAAGAGCAATTCATTAGTAATTTGATTTTCGAATGATATATGTGTTGAAAAAAGTAGATTCAACTCGCTATGTAAAACAAATTGTAATTATACAGAATGTCCATTCATAATGGGAAACTGGGATCTGTTAAAGTTCTGTGCTTCACAAATTAATTCATACATTTGAGTAATTACTTTTACTACTTTTACTATTACTTTTACTTACTTTACACACTGTAAAAAATTATATGATCAATAAGTTATGACAACATATGTCTTTACATCGCTTTAACTCATCAAAGCACTTTTCAACTTTATTTATGTTATACAAGATTCAACTCATTTTTAAAGCCAGTTTAATGTAATTTAGGTTGAAATTACTTAAACATCCAAGTTGATTGTACTTAAATAGTTCAGGTAGCAACTTAAATAAATAATTTTAATGTGGGAGGAACATTGAAACATTTAAATTAATTTTAGCTTAGCTTAACTAAGCAGTGGTTGAAGTTTTTTTTGGGACAATACAAATGCTAAGTTTCTAATCTCCTTTATTTGCTCTAGGTGTGAACATTATCTTGGCCTATATTGTTAGCATATAGCTCCCCCCAGTTTTATAAACATTCCATAAAATGATGTGCTAGGTTAGTCATCTTTAGATCTATAAAAAGACAAATATAGGTCAGATTTCAAGTAGGAAGTCTGTTAGCAGAGCAGATAACACAGGTTGTTCACATACAGCATTATACACAGTATATACGAGAATCTACGTTTGACTACGAAATCAAACTAAACAGGTTTACAAGCCTTCCCAGGAATGTCAATAAACTGTGTAAATAAATGATTATAGTCTTTACTACTGGCACCCTGCTGATTTTTTTTTTTTTTTTTTTTTTTTTTTTTTTGACAAATACACAAAAAAAGAAAGAGGTTTTAATTTAAATTTTTAGCATCATGTTTTCACCCCGTGTTCATATCATACATATTTTCTCTATGATTATGACCATTATCTAATTTACATCTGGGTTTCTTTGTAAGTGGACATTCACACTAACGGCGACTCGAAGCGTCAAAACAACCGGACATAACAACTTGAGCGGAAGTTGGCGTTGATGATATGATTCAGGCATGTCAAGCAATGCGACAAAGCTGAGAAAAGTTTCTCTTTATGCAAATGAGCAGCGTCCTGATTCGTCTACAATCGGTGGAGCTCACATGATCCATGTCATGTGAGATACTGATAATTATGCTAATTTAAGGGTTACATTGTTAGTAAATGTGTTTTTTTGCAGCAAGGAAACTTATAGTGAAAATAAAATTATATCTTATTTTTCTCATTTGATCCCACAAATAAAGTTAGAAAATCCAATAGGTCATAAAGCAACATCATGGAACCTTGTACGGAATGATTTGAAGCAGCTACATAAATAACAAGTCTGTGCACTACAAAAATAGCACTTCTTATGCGACTTACAATTTTATGTTGAGTTTATGTTAGCATATTGCTAAGCTAACAGTGTAAACTCAGGCATAAAAATACATAAAATATACAAATATTGCATAAAATACTTTTGTATTTGTATTTTAAAAGTGCATTTATAATGTATAATCAACATTTCTCTTGTGCCATCAACCATCCTGGATTTTTCATTGGACTTATGAGGTATCATAGGAGACTGCATAATTTAGTTTTTGAACCTTTTTGAACAGGGACTACAATGTCTGAAAATTGGGTTTTTGAATGATCATATTAGAATATTATTTTATAAAGGTTAAAAGACAATCAGCTTTTCAGGATACTTGATTGGGATTAGATTATGATCAAGTTTTTCATTGGGCTCCTACGTACAAAAACTTCAGAATCAAACACAATTATGTTTGTGCAGTAGTTTTCAGCTAACCTGGAACTTAGATCACAAATGCATTCACATCGACAGATGATTTTAAAAAGTGCTTTGTATAATGCTGTTGCAAGTACACGGTATAACTGTACCATTGATCTAACTGTTTAACTGAAGGACAGGTGGACCTTTATGTATGCAAAGCAGTTAGACACACTAACACATTCCTGTGCAAATGTATCTGCATGTGTGGTTGAATGTAGCACGAAGGACGCCCACACAACTTTCACCCCCTCCCTTTACCTCTCTGTACATACAAGACCTTTGTTTTCCTTTACTGATCAAACCTGTATGATCAAAAATGTATGTTTACTATTACAAGAATGTTTTGCACCAGGAACAAGCTATAAGGCATCAACTTTATATCCGAGGCTAAGTTAGACTCTTCTAGTCCATGTCGATCTTCCAAATTTACATTGGGTGAAAAAAGGCAACAAGTAAAGTTTCTTTTCTATATCCTGTATTCAACAGCACTGGATCATGGTCCTTCAGGCCAGCGGTGTCATGAGTATCCCAGCTACTGTGAGTGTCGACAACCAGCTACCTGCTTCATGGATGGCTCACTACAACTGTGCTGATGGTAAATGTCTTTTTCATCTGAAACACCATGAACTAAAGAGTCTAAGAAGGTGCACTTATGGTTATTCTGCCATCCAGTGTAATTCCAGTTAAGGTTTTAGGTTGTAGGTTTCGTTTATCACTAATCGGCGGAGACTCTTTGTGGCAGGTTAATCATTTACTCTAGCAGTCACTGCTGGAGTTACCAGGTTATCAGTTGCATGCACAGGGGACCATGATAGAGATAGTGAAAGTGATTCATACTTATCTAGAAACCGTGTGGAACTGAATCTTCTTAAGTGAATATTAGTTTCACCACTGCTGAAACGACTTGTTTAGCTGTTCAACAGCATATATATTGTTTTGGATCTGATGGTCCCCACATGTGATGCTACTGTCCTGCAGTCTAGCTCAGAGACCTTCAACCCAACTCTTGGAGACCCACTATCCTGCAGAGTTTAGCTCTTACCCTAATCAAACAGACCTGAACCAGCTAATCAAGGTCTTCATGATTGCTTTAAAATCATAAATAGGTTTGTGGAAGCAGGTTGGAAATAAACATTGAAGGTCAGTGGGTCTCCAGGAGCAGGATTGAATACCTCTGCTGTAGCTAAACCAGTAAGACTTCCTTAGTCAACCTGCTACAACAAAGACTTCAACCAACTACACCAGCAAACTCAGCTGGAAACACCATAATTGTGCTGATCCTCCAGCTTGAACATAGAAACGTTTCACTTCATTCTACTCCAGTTAGTAGTTTTATCTGGTGCACTCTAGATAAACCATAAAGTCTTTCTTTTGGTCAACCAACTTCACTAAAGTGGTCAAATGTGGCAGTATTGGTCCACTTGACCAACCAGCATAAACAAGGTTTCAGTAGAGACATTTTCTAAATCCTTTTGAAACTATTCTGCTTCAACTTGCATCCCCAGTTTCCATGGTAACATCCGGTTACACAAGCCGGCTCTGGTCTCAGGATCATCACCCACAGAACTGGACCAAGTACCAGGTGTGGGAATGGCTCCAACAGACGCTGGACATGCACCAAATTGATGCCACCAGCATTCCCTTCCAGAACTTTGACCTTGACGGGAGGCAATTGTGCAACATGAGCTTCCAAGACTTCACCCGGGCGGCCGGATCCGTAGGTTCTATACTTTTCCAGAGCCTGACTGACCTCAAGTGGAACGGTAAGATGTCATGTAGAACATGGTCCTGGATCAACAACCTTGCTGATCCTTGATCGACCAGATATCAGATTGTTACAGTTGGGTTTAAGGGTTGACTTTGGGTTAGGTCTTCTTATCAATCAGTAGTTTCCCTTTAATTCCCTCTGACATGGAGTATGTTATGGTTATGGGTTTTGGGGTAGGGATAAGAGGTGCGGTTGTGTGGGTTTACCTTTCGATTGTTTGCTATAGGAATGTTGTTTCAAGTTCTTAAGGGCATGGTGCAACATTACTTCAGATGACACGAGTCCCAACTCGTGGTCCATTCCTGATCCCATTCTCCTCTCTTATATCTATTCATTTCCTGTCTCTTTGACTGTCCTATCAAAATAAAGGTAGAAAGGCCAGAAATAGTTTTTAAAAAAAGGATGGTAGTTCAGGAACATTGAACATTCCACTGAGTGTTCAACAAAAATAATATGACGGTATGTTTTATAATTTTCAAATGAAGTGGTGTAATTGGCAGCAAGTATCCTTGTCAGAGCTTGCCGTTTAGGAATCCCAATTTTAATCACTAGAAGCATTCTTTTGTGGAAAAATTAGTGTTTGTTCTAGTGAAATCTCACAAGCATGAGCTTGGAAAGTCCAGCCATTGAGCATGTGTCCCTCTTGGATTCATTATGGTATAGTACATTAGTACAGAATTGTTCACCCAGTATTCACCCATAGATATTCCCATGAAATAGTTTTTAGAGAAACAAATATTTGAAATGGATTCATAATCAGTCAGGGCTATACTTTTGTTTCAGTTTCCATTACAGTGTATTACTAAACCTTATAAAATCCAGAAGACGTATAGAGGTGACATGTGAGAACCATGCCAGCAAGTTAAACTGGTTTAAGACAACATGATGCGGGGAATGACTTGGAAATTTGATGATAGTCGTTGCAAAACATGCACTCTGTTTTGAAGACATTTTTAGACACTCATTTTGTTTTTCTTTTTTTCTTAATGTCTGACAGGTCAGTATGGTCAAACAGATATGTTTATACCAGGGGACATTAAAACAGAAATAGATGGTGAGTAAATACTCAAAAAGCTTTTGATTTCGTTTTAATCCATAAAGTTCACATAATTCCAGTGACTTTTAACATTGACCCAGTATCTGCTGCTGAAAACGGAGCTTACCGATTCTCTTGAAAGAATTGTAGACTTCTCATGTCGCAATTTTGTGACCAAGTGCTTCAATTTCCTCAGCAGATTTCCCATGTTCAATCCTACCTTTCAAGGAAGAACCCAGCTTTTACAGCCCTTCAGGTACCTGTGAAATCCACTGATGAGTTTTTAAAACGTATTTTTATAGTGATTTACATGTTTCCTATGAAAACAAGATTAAGTGTGTTTATTTATGCACATATTAATCTGATGATTTGACAATATTGTATCATATTTCCTCTTTCCTCAGAACTGTTTGATATTAAAAGCTCATTCCAGCCCAACATCACATTGGCCTCAACGGCTCCCTCAAGCCCAGGTAAATGATCTTAATTTGAACTGTCCTAAAGATAATCCTAAAAACAGTATTGCTTCCTCTCTATGCCGGTATCATGTATGGTATGGTATAGTATAGTAATGCTTATATTTGTTGTTCAATTATCCTGATGCATATAAAATCTATTAAGTGCACCAACACGGTTATAGGTTCGATTCCTAGGGAATGCATTAACAGATAAAAATGTATTTCTTTAAGTTGCTTTGAATAGAGGCATCTGCCAAATGCACGAATATAAATCCATAAATAGATCTGTTTTAACTTGTTTGCAAATAAATATATTTTACAGACTAATGTTCATAGTTATAATACAATTACATTGGAATGAATACTAACTGGTCTACAAAAAGGTCATCAAAGCACCCTTAAAGTGACGTGAAGTAAGAGCCAAGTGGTAACCCATACTTGGAATTTGTCCTCTGCATTTAACCCATCCAAGTTAGTGCACACACATTAAGAGCAGTGAGTAGTAAACACTTACACACTGCAAACCGTAGACACACACCTGGAGCAGTGGGCAGCCATTCTCTGTGGCGCCCATGGAGCGATTGAGGGGGTCAGTCATGGGTTTTGAGGGTGGAAGAGAGCGCTTTTCATTCACTCCCCCAACCTACAGTACGTTTTCCAGCCGGGATTGAGAATCGAACCTATGGCTGTGTCCGAAATCTTAGGCAGCTGACTTGGTGCCTCACTGCCCTATCAGGCAGCTTTGCAACTTTGCAAGCAGCGTTTGCCCATGAAAGTATCTCACGGAACTGATTTTGGACAGACTTCTGAGGTTTAATGATCTATTCTACAACAAAATGGAGAGAGCTTTAGTGATAACTAAGCGTATATTAAATTACTACATTACTACAGTACAGTAAAAGTGGAAAAATTTGGTCAAAAATTTACATTTACACAATCTGACCACCAACTGTACCTTCAGACACCATCTTTTTTTTTTTAAGCATAACTGATACAGAATGGTACGTAGGATTGTGGGATATCAAAGGCAGTGAAGGGAATCCATTTTTGAAGGCAACATTTTTTAAGCTTTAGGACGCAGCTCATATGACTCGTGCACTAGTCTTCGAAAGCCATAAAATATTTTAAAGCCAAAACTGGAGTTATTATTCATAGTTGTTGGAGTTTCCTGATCCAAAAAGAAATGTGACATGTCCCTTATAATTTTAAATATGGTTTCATTTCCATTTTCTCCTTTCAGATCCCAAACGGTCACAAGTCAAAAGACACAGTAAGTTGACAGGTTATTAATATCTTACTTCCCTAAAGGTTTTTTTTTTCTGTTAATATGTTCTGAGCTTCACCCAGCTGTTGTCTTTGAATACCTGATAGCAGCACATACCGAAACCTCTGGCACGTGCATGTGCTTTTTCAAGCTTTAGATTCCTTTGGTTTCTCATCTCTCTACGTTCACACAATCTCAATATTTCCATATTTCCCAGACCCTCGTGGGACGCACCTGTGGGAGTTCATCCGAGACATTCTCCTGAACCCCGAGCGTAACCCTGGCCTAATCAAATGGGAGGATCGCTCTGAAGGGGTTTTCCGCTTCCTTAAGTCGGAAGCTGTGGCTCAGCTTTGGGGCAAGAAGAAAAATAACAGCAGTATGACCTACGAGAAACTCAGTCGAGCCATGAGGTAACATCTTCCCTGGAGTTTTGCAACTTTTTAAAGGATTCTGATCAGTATTCCGAGCTGCTCACATGTTTCTATCTCTCTCTCTGTTTTCACCTCCAAAGGTATTATTATAAACGAGAGATCCTGGAACGGGTGGATGGACGTAGACTTGTCTATAAGTTTGGCCGAAACGCTCGAGGCTGGAGAGAGTCTGAGAAGTGAAGGACTTTGTCTTCACATGTAACTTCCAAGTGAAACTCTTATTTATAATATTATGGCCATTCTATTTTTATTTTTATTTTTATTTTTATTTTTGAAGAACTGGGACTATGATGTTGTGTTTATAATAATTGTGTACTCGTCTGTCACCTTGTTGTTGTTATTTGACTATTTTTATGCTCTTTAATACTTTGTTTACATTAAAAATGTACCAATGTTTTTTTATGAATTTGAATTTAAAGCGTAACAGTTTTGAATATACATTGTCAAAAGCTATTTAACCGGCTTTTGAAAATGAGAAATATCCCGAGGATGACTCCAGTTTGGCTTTTAAATGGCTTCATTTCTTTTGAATGCAAGTAGAATGAACTCTTTGAGTAGACTTTTACCATAGTAAAACAGCAAAGGAGTTGAAATGAAGGACTAAAATGTTAAAAAGCACTAACAATTGAAGGTTGTGGTCTTTATTGACATGACTGTCAATACACATCATGGACCACAAAAAGACACAATGTCAAGTTTTTATTAATGCTTGTATATAGACTGTGTATTTTGCAATTAAACACTAATAAAACCATTTTTTAAACACTGAATGAAGCTTTTATTTCCTCGGGGCGAACACAGAACATTTAATTGAGTCATTTTGTATTTATTTTATTTATTTGTGAGGGACACATTAATTAACATCACAATGATTGATACATTTTGCCAGATTTAGCCAAGATGGCACAAAATAAAAACTTTTAACCTGCAGATGGCTACATTTTATTTCAAATTAATTGATGAAAATTAAACATTTTCTATGAATTACATGAATCCCAAATAAAATATATATATATCTACAATCTAAGCGCATGGTCTAAAGCACAGGGCGCAAGTGCACTTGCAAGTGCATGTCCGAATCCACTTTTGCTAGTTTAACGACAGGAAAATGGTCGGCGCTCTTAACGATTAATGGGTGTGTTTTGGGCGTAACGTGCAGTAAACCAATCAGAGTCTCATCTCCCATTCCCTTTAAAAGCCATTTGTGCTCATATGACAGGGCCCTTAGAGTACAGGACACAAAAATCTTTCTTCTTTCTAAAAGACTTGACTTATACATAGAGGATGAATTTCAACCTGATTGAACCAGTGGCCAATAAAGTTTGGGAACGGCTCATCCCTTCACATACGGGGACAATGCTGGATGTCAAAGCAAGTCTTTTATTTTCCTTTTTGTTGCTCGATGGTAATGATCTGCAGCAGCTGTGGCCAAAGATGTTGTCAGTGCTGAGTTATGTTAGATAAGACGAAATGCCAGCGAGTTAATTGTTCCATCGTGCGTGTCACGGCCACAGTGCTGCCACCTCCGGACAATAGATAAACGGCTCCCTGCTGCTCCGTGAGATAAGAGCCGCTGACACTCTCTGGCCTCACTCTTTGTCTTCCTGTCTGATTTGTCATAGGCAAATCCCTCTCTCACCTTCCAACTCTGTCCCATCACTTTCTGGAGTATTATGGTTCTCTTCATAAACGTGATTTCACAGGGATTTATTTAATCCTTATCTTTATCCACACCCACAAAATTTGCCACCGTATGGTTGTGTTATCTCTCCATTCCTTATCTCCAACTAAAGAAATCGGGCTCCTATCATGGAGGGGACCTGTAAAACAAGACACTGGAGCTGCAAACGGGAATAACTGAAGCGTTGCTGCTGGAGTGAACAATGCTTGTCAACAAGTTTATTATTTCGGGATAATCCACTAAAGACTACATAGTTTCTGTAACCGTGAATCCTAAATGTTTGGTTGAGGCGTATTGGGACTAATGCGTTAGTACCACTGTTTTCAAACCAGGGACCCCTGGGGGTCTGAGGAGGAACTGCACGGCCTCAGCAGAAAATACAAAACTTTCTTAAAATATTTTCATTTGAATCATTAAAATACTATATTATAGTTTTTATTAATAATTTGAATTTCTGTTTTCATTATAATTTTTGTTAAAGTTTTAGTTATTTTTTTGTTTTTGTCATTTTTACTAGTTTTTAATATATATATATATATATATATATATATATATATATATATATATATATATATACATATATATACACACATATATATATATATATACATATATATACATATACAAAAAATCCAGAAATCACAATATATGATTTTTTAACTATTTATTTGTATGATACAGCTGCAAATAAGTATTTGAACACCTGTCTATCAGCTAGAATTCTGACCCTCAAAGACCTGTTAGTCTGCCTTTAAAATGTCCACCTCCACTCCATTTATTATCCTAAATTAGATGCACCTGTTTGAGGTCGTTAGCTGCATAAAGACACCTGTCCACCCCATACAATCAGTAAGAATCCAGCTAGTAACATGGCCAAGACCAAAGAGCTGTCCAAAGACACTAGAGACAAAATTGTACACCTCCACAAGGCTGGAAAGGGCTACGGGGAAATTGCCAAGCAGCTTGGTGAAAAAAGGTCCACTGTTGGAGCAATCATTAGAAAATGGAAGAAGCTAAACATGACTGTCAATCTCCCTCGGACTGGGGCTCCATGCAAGATCTCACCTCGTGGGGTCTCAATGATCCTAAGAAAGGTGAGAAATCAGCCCAGAACTACACAGGAGGAGCTGGTCAATGACCTGAAAAGAGCTGGGACCACCGTTTCCAAGGTTACTGTTGGTAATACACTAAGACGTCATGGTTTGAAATCATGCATGACACGGAAGGTTCCCCTGCTTAAACCAGCACATGTCAAGGCCCGTCTTAAGTTTGCCAATGACCATTTGGATGATCCAGAGGAGTCATGGGAGAAAGTCATGTGGTCAGATGAGACCAAAATAGAACTTTTTGGTCATAATTCCACTAAATGTGTTTGGAGGAAGAAGAATGATGAGTACCATCCCAAGAACACCATCCCTACTGTGAAGCATGGGGGTGGTAGCATCATGCTTTGGGGGTGTTTTTCTGCACATGGGACAGGGCGACTGCACTGTATTAAGGAGAGGATGACCGGGGCCATGTATTGCGAGATTTTGGGGAAAAACCTCCTTCCCTCAGTTAGAGCATTGAAGATGGGTCGAGGCTGGGTCTTCCAACATGACAATGACCCGAAGCACACAGCCAGGATAACCAAGGAGTGGCTCTGTAAGAAGCATATCAAGGTTCTGGCGTGGCCTAGCCAGTCTCCAGACCTAAACCCAATAGAGAATCTTTGGAGGGAGCTCAAACTCCGTGTTTCTCAGCGACAGCCCAGAAACCTGACTGATCTAGAGAAGATCTGTGTGGAGGAGTGGGCCAAAATCCCTCCTGCAGTGTGTGCAAACCTGGTGAAAAACTACAGGAAACGTTTGACCTCTGTAATTGCAAACAAAAGCTACTGTACCAAATATTAACATTGATTTTCTCAGGTGTTCAAATACTTATTTGCAGCTGTATCATACAAATAAATAGTTAAAAAATCATACATTGTGATTTCTGGATTTTTTTTTTGATTATGTCTCTCACAGTGGACATGCACCTACGATGACAATTTCAGACCCCTCCATGATTTCTAAGTGGGAGAACTTGCAAAATAGCAGGGTGTTCAAATAGCCTACTTATTTTCCTCAATGTATATATATATATATATATATATATACATATATATATGTGTGTGTGTGTGTGTGTGTGTGTGTGTGTGTGTGTGTGTGTGTGTGTGTGTGTGTCTATATAGCTTTTAATTTTTTATTTCAGTTTTAGTATCAGTTATTTAAACTTAATAAAAATTAGAAATGTTTCCTGGGTAAGCTGAAATGAAATATTAATTTTGTATGTTTTTTATTTCATATTTTTTTATTAATCTAGTTTAATGTTTGTTAGTTTTTTTATTAATTACAAATACATGTCCAACATTACTCAATTTTGAATAACATTTTATTGTAGTTAGTTCATTTAAAAATATACTATTGTTCATTCATGTTCATCCATAATGCGTTACCTAATAAATAATTTTTAAAAAGTAGTTATTGATTTATGTGTAATTGTATGTAATATGTAATTAAAATATTAATAATTTAAATTATTATGTTGAAATTATCATCAACTCAGAATAAAAGATGCTGTAAAAATATTGTACATTGATATGTCATTTTGGATTTTTAATTGATTTCATATATATAGCCTTAGAGTTACAAGAATTTATGATAATTATTTTGGGCTTTTTTTATACTTGCTAGTCTGGATGAAGGGTCTGTGAAGGTTGAAAAAAAATATTTTTAATGGCTAATTTTTTTAGGGTAACTAGCTGTATGGGTCAATGACAACATCTTGAATTACTTTTTATTTGGTCTATTGTTGTTGATATAGTTATTTCCTCTTTCTCATATTGGTGTTGGTGAACAGTTTAGTATTATGAAAGGAGTGTTTGGTTTCAACAAAACATGAGAAACCCTGATTTAATGCATGGAGCTTCTGCACATAAAACACAACTTTTCCACATGAAATCCATGGATACCACGCTCAAAGGCCGTGGCATGGAGAGGAGAGGCTGTGATAGAGAAAATGAATGGTATGTCTGACAGCGTTTTATGTTTCACACTGCCTGGTGTTGGAATGAGCAGGAAAAATGTAAAAATGAAAGACGGCCAGCTGTTCGGTGCATGTCGCAACACGCTGCTCAGCCAAATGCCGACGTGCTAATAAATTCAGAGCTGGGCCGAGGGTCACACCTGACCACATACACGACAGATTCTTATTTTGGGGCAGAAAAGCTGCTAAATATATCAAATAAAGACTCACTTTAAATCTAATTGAATGCATTTATACCTACTTATCAGTACTTGGAAACTTAATTCAAGATATATTTTTATATAGCACATTTATCTTGCATTAAAGGATATTTTTACTGGAAAGAAATACAAAATTCTGGTTTAAAATGATTTTTGCAGCTCACACACTTGCACGTCTAATCAAATTTCACCCCAAACACACCTTTATCCTTAGCAAAAGATAGCATTAGCATTCTGTTTTACATGCTTGAACTTAACACTACACTGATTATGTACATATTTGAATGCGCCATGTGTGTTTTACTCAGACGGTTCATTATTTAAAGCAGGTTGATCATCAGATGCAACATCCAGAACAAGGAAGTGATGGCAGATAACAACAGTTGTAAAGACAGTGGCAACAGATGGGACTCTATCAGCTGATATTGGATCAGAGGAGGCTTTGTGTTTGTTCTGTGTAGTCTGGATCCATCTTATCTCTTAGCTTCCCATTCAAAATCTCCTTTGAGGTCTCATGTGAGGCGCATTAGTTCGGCTGATGATGGCAGGTCTCAGAGAGGCATGTGTCAGCCATGTTGTGTAATGTAAAAAGTTTTCCCTATTTTGTTTGCTAGTTTAACAACAAGCACTATAGCTGTATTTGCATCACCAACAGATGATAACATTCTGTTTATTATAAAAGAGTACAGTTTTGTTGTCTGTCGTATAAATGGTCTAGCACGTTAAAGCAGGATGGATTCTGATTGGCTGTCAATGTTTTTATCATTCATTGAATAAAAAAATAAAAAAAACATTGTGAAAGAGATTCCAACGACATTGTTCCTCTGTGACGTTTATCGTTATAGTTGTGGTGTGGACTTCCCTATTCTCACAAAATTAGAACAGATATTAAAACTTAAGCTATATGGTTATAGTTATAGTTATAGTTATAGTTATAGACATAGTTATAGTTATAGTTATAGTTATAGTTATAGTTATAGTCCTTGGTGTGAGAATGGCCCTTAACTCAAATCAAAATATGATTCAGTGTGACTGAAAAAATCGAACGTCTGTTTTTAACCCTCATGTCGATGGATATTTATATCAAAATGAATGAGTCGTTAAAATATAGGAATTCAGATAGGGCTTATTTATAGCAATACAGAGTCAGATATTTATTGATCTGGTTCCTTTTCGCAAAACTGCTCTGATTTATTATTGTATCGGACTGATCCGATTTTCGAGTTAAACTTCGACATGGTTCTGTCCCCCACAAAAATCTGTCGTATGATATGACTATATTGAATATAGCTTGTAAATCTGACTATTTTAAGGTTTTCCATCAAGTCATTAATGTTTCTACTAACGTGGTGAGTAAATTAGGACACATTTTACATTTTTTAGCTGTCTCTTAAAAAAAAATTAGACCTTATTTACACGGTCCACTGTGTCCATACACTGGTCACAGAGAGGTGCAGAGAGGAAGTGGCGCGAATCGAAAGATCCTACTGACCTTGGTCTTTATCAATCCCTCCTCTCTTCCTTCTCTGCTAATATCTCTACTGCTAAAATGACTTACTATCACAACAAAATTAACAATTCTTCTGACTCTTGCATGCTTTTCAAAACCTCCTCCTCTCTTCTTAACCATCCTCCTCCTTCATCAACACTAACAGCTGACAATTTTGCCACATTCTTCATAAATAAAACAACCACCATCAGCGGCCAATCTATCAGACCACAAACTGACACACACATCTTACCAGCTAACACACACACATTCTACCCTCCTTCTCTCTCCTTTCAGAGACCGAATTCTCCAAACTCCTCCTTTCTAATCGCCCTACTACCTGTCCGCTTGATCCTATTCCCACTAACCTACTCCAAGCCATTTCTTCCTCAGTTGTACCCGCAATCACGCACATCATAAACACCTTTCTTCACACGGGTACTTTTCCCACATCATTTAAGCAGGCTCGGGTAACCCCACTGCTTAAGAAACCCACTCTAAATCCAGCACATCTGGAAAATTACAGACCGGTATGCCTTCTTCCATTCGTCGCGAAAACACTTGAACGAGTTATTTTCAACCAGATCTCTTCCTTTCTTACACAGAACAACCTCTTGGACAACAATCAGTCTGGTTTCAAAAGCGGACACTCAACTGAGACTGCCCTGCCCTCGGTAAGCTCTGAGACTGGCAAGAGCAGCTTCCAAATCCTCAGTTCTCATCCTGCTGGATCTGTCTGCTGCCTTTGACACAGTTAACCACCAGATCCTCCTGTCAATCCTAAAGATGAAGGGCATCTCGGGAACTGCACTCCAATGGTTCAAGTCTTACCTCTCAGGTAGGTCCTTCAGGGTATCATGGAGGGGCGTGGTGTCTAAGACCCAACTTCTAGCTACTGGAGTGCCTCAAGGCTCAGTGCTTGGACCACTTCTCTTCTCCATATACATGACATCACTAGGATCTGTGCTTTAGAAACATGGCTTTTCCTATCACTGCTATGCTGATGACACACAACTCTACCTCTCGACGGTAGCTGATCGTATCTCAGCCTGCCTGACAGACATTTCTGGCTGGATGAAGGACCACCACTTTCAACTAAACCTTACGAAGACAGAGTTGCTTGTGGCCCTGGCCCACCCATCACTACACCACAACTTCTCCATTCAGCTAGGTTCGTCATCTATAACTCCATCAAGGTCAGCCAGGAACCTTGGAGTTGTGATTGATGATCAATTGAACTTTACAGACAAAATTGCTAGAACTTCCCGGTCCTGCAGATTCGCCTTATACAACACTAGGAGGATCAGGCCCTTCCTATCAGAGCATGCTACAAGACTCCTTGTCCAAGCGCTTGTTCTATCCAGACTGGACTATTGTAATGCTCTCCTGGCAGGTCTTCCAGCTTGCACTGTCAAACCTCTGCAACTGATCCAGAATGCTGCAGCAAGAGTGGTCTTTAATGAGCCGAAGAGAGCACACGTCACTCCTCTCCTCACTAAATTGCACTGGTTGCCAGTTGCTGCTCACATCAAATTCAAGTCACTGACTTTTGCCTACAGTGGCTCTGCTCCCTTTGACCTAAACTCATTACTTCAGACTTACGTGCCATTCAGAAACATACGCTCTGCAAGTGAACGCAGTCTTGTGGTGCCATCTCAAAGAGGCACAAAATCTCTTTCTCTGACCTTTTTCTGGTCTGTTCCCTGCTGGTGGAATGACCTGCCTAACTCAACCAGAGCAGCTGAGTCCATATAGCCACTTTCAAGAAACGGGTGAAGACGCATCTTTTTCTGCAACACTTGATCCATTAATACTAACACTTTATCTTCTATTCTTATCTTTAAAAAAAATAAAATTTGGATAAAGTTAGATTAAACTGGGAAGGGTCTTGCATACTGTTTTCCTGTTGTTAGTTTAACTGCTTCTGTTGTTCTCATTTGTAAGTTGCTTTGGATAAAAGCGTCTGCTAAATAAATAAATGTAAATGTAAATTACCGACAACTGCCCACGGTCACTTTTACTGCTTCACATTATTTTTCAAATTCTTAGAATTGTTCGAAGGAAACCGTTTGAGTTACAATATTTTGTTTTGATAGAAAGATAGAAAATGCCACACACACACACACACACTCAAAAAAAACACACACACATTTAAGACCCGGAGGAGTGACGCAGATCTACAGTTAAAGTGGAAAGCGCCATTGTTCCATGAATTAATGTAATATTTACTTAAAATGTCAAATATGCTTTTCAGGCACACTTCCTTCTCCGGTATAACACTTGTTTAATTAACCTTTTTGTATTATATTCTTTATATTTATATAAATTACTAAACAATGCAATAGAGTAACATTTATTCATGTACATTTGTTGCATATTTTGTGTGGACAAGAACGCATCCCATTGATGTAGAACTCAACATATTGTTTGTTTAATTTAATTCATTACGACAAGTGATTACACACCGAACAGGTGAAACCTGTGCAGAGAAGCTGTAGTTTCCTGTAAGAGCCTCATACCACTGAGAGGGGTTTCCCCTGCATACTAGGTTTAAAGGCACTAACCCACCATGCAAATATCTTCATTAAAGCCAGGCCTACTTATTTCCTGGTCCAGACTCTTTGGGAAAATCAAAAATTATTATTATACATCAGCAGAAACGAAAATAAAATGACAGTACTAAATTGACCAGAGATATGTCTTCCTTCCTAAAAAGGCTGATAATAATGTGACGTAAAATTCTGAAAGCAATAATGCGACTGAAACTATGACTTTGAGGGAACCTTTTGAGATTGAGTGGATCAAATGTTTTCCATTTTGTATTGTTATTCTTGAGCTAGACACCCAAACAGAGTTTTGACGGTAACCATAATACACTAACACCTATTAAGTGTGAGTCACATCAATGTTTGAGATAATCACACAAAGGTTGGCATTCACACTTTGCTGAACTTGATACGATGGAACAGACAAATGTAATCCATTAATATGAGTCATCAGTAAGTCTTCAGATGTTTTTTTATTTTCTGTTTCAGTCCACAGCATATTTGAGATGACAAATTATTTAACAAAGAACTGGAGTCCCATGGTGTCAGGCTTTTATGAGATATTATATTTCATAAAATGTTGCATTTCTTCTTCTCAGTTTGTCACTTTGGTATTATTTTATGAATATAGGCAAGTGAACGCACTTGCACTTGGTTACTAACATTCTTCAAAATATCTTCTTTTGTGTTCTGAAGAACAAAGAAACTAATACAGGTTTAGAACAACTTGAGGGTGAGTAAATGATGACAGAATTTTTATTTTTGTGTAAACTATCCCTTTAAGATCTGGCAGAGCAGAGGATATAAAGTCATGTTAAATTTGCAGGCTGTATGTCAATCTTTTTATACAACTTTTTGCTGATAGCATGCAAGCATTTACAGAGAAGCCTTTCCCACAATATGTGTTTAAGAAGAAAACAAACTCGTTTCATTGTTTCTTATCTGATTTTAACTTTATCCATTTTTTGACTGATAGACATGTCATGTATAGATCATGCTGTCGGTGTTACATCAAAGGCAATATTCCCAGAAACACAATTAACAATGTCATACACGTAAAAAGACCCATGAGAACTAGAGGGAACTTCCTGCAATGAGAAAATATGAATAAATCGAAAATCCCTCTAAGATGTTCAGCTATCTTAAGTGTACACAGCTTTAATGGGGAATGGGGAAGTGGTTTGTTGCGGTTAAACCAGATTAATTTGTCTATGTCAATAGAAAAGCATGGCCTTGATTCCCTTAAATTAGTTTCCTTAACTTCCTGTCAATGTTAAAAAAAAATAATAATAATAATATTTAGAGTCATAAACTATTTCAGTATTCTTTTCAGTGACAGATCAAGAGAGCTACGCTAATGTCCCATTTGCATCCACTAGAGGTCAGTGTAGAAACACACTGTAATCAATCAGGAAACTCCATCCACAGGGGATACATTTTCAATTTATGGTAAATGCAACCCTTTTCCACATTTCCATGTATTTTTCTTTTGTGTTAAATATGTTAATATGTCCTATCAGGTTTTGCAGGTTAAGGTGCTTTTTAAGGTGTCTAAATTTATCCTCAAAATTGTTCCGGCATAGATAATTTACTCAAGCGTTTCCAGAAAACAAAGACAAGATTAGCTGTTGTGATTTATTTTCCATCATTTCAACAAAACACTTCCCTTTGGTAAAACACTCTAGATAAGAAGTTGTTACATAAGCCCGAGTGCATTAAAAATAAAAACATGTTAAACACGCAAATGGGATTCAAATGAAACAGGGAAATGTCAATCATGAAATGTTTCAACATCTGTAGGCTAACGTTTTTTTTATTTTTTTTATTGCATTGTGTCATGTAACACATAAATCACATATTTCAACTTACATCTCAAAACATTTTGACAGTATATTTAATGTACCGGTAATCCCTGTTTAGCAGCTGTTGTCTTTAACCCTTTCATAGACGCCATACAGTGGACGGCTATTCAAAAAGCCATATCTTGCGTATATGCATGGATTTTGATTGCACAGTTGCACATCAACCTCTAGTGCATCATCCTATACACTGCCATAAAGCCGTTGTATGTGGATTTTTTTTTTCTCCAAACCAAGATTAAGGTTAAGGCTAAGGTTATCCCAGAGGGAAATTTGTCTTGGGCTCAAAAATACAGCCACTGCATCACATAAACAAATAGTAAAATGACAAAATAACAAATTGAAAATATTGAAAAAATAAATAAAATAAAAGTCCAGATCTTCTTTTTCATGCCCAAAGAGCAATAAAAACACATATGGAAAAATCCTGACTTAAGTTGTCATAATTCATGCATGAAAAGGTTAAGTCTCGATGTAAATTTATTTAATTAGTTATCTACCTGTTTATAGTTTTGGTCTTTTGGACGATTTTTAAATTGTCTTTCTGGACTACATAATCCATTACCCTCAGCAGCAAGTATACCAACAAGTCCCGCCTCCTGCAACATGATTGGCTGGTGTGGCTCTCACACGCAATCGGTGATTGGACCGTTGAGACGTCGTTCACACAGCCGCACCAACCACAACAAACAATGCGGGTCTTGTCTGTGTGGAAGGCTTCACTACAAATCCCATGATTCCCTGCAGTGATCTTCGCAATCTTCCTTTAATCGCATCATCCAGGAGCTTCTGGATCGCTGGGATAAAGCTGGAGGATTGAAGCTGATTTTGTTTACATGATTTTTGGCTCTTCCTGAAAGCTGAAAGGTGGAACAGCGATGAAAATGGACTTAAATGCCATCATAGAGAAGATGGAAACGGGCGACCAGGACGCCGCACTGACAGCTTTACAGACCTATAATAAAGAGGTACATATCAGATACATGTAAATCAGGACTGTTATAAGATGATGCATTTCTATGTTCTAGAATGAAGTGTCTGTTTTGTGCCTAGGAAAAGTGTTTCTTGTTCAATACTAATTATAATATATATATAGAGAGAGAGAGAGTTTGCTGCGCTGTGACATTTGGATGATACATTAATAGATCCTCAGTTGTGTAAATATTGCATGAAAAACACCATCGACGAGGAGCTTCCATGGTCAGATCATACATTATGTTTTGTAGGGATGTACTAATTGCACTAGTAACAGAAATAACATGAGTGTCGTTTATCTTTATAGATGTTTATCTGGAGAATAGAATTGAATATTAAAATAATTAAAGAGAAATATCATATTCAAATAAAGAATAAAATAAGTACCTTATGGAGTCAGTAAATGGATTTGTTCATGTTGTCCTGACAGGCATTAGGAAAGCAATTAAAACAGCCTCAAAAAAAGCTGATGGGCTCTAATGTTGTGGTCAGACTCATATCATCATCCAATGTCAACAGGGATGCAGACCTTCCCAAGATCCCTCTCAAAAACATTCCTTTCTTGCAATATATCCTCATAATTGTTATACGTATAACATAATTAACCCATTTGACTCCCATTTATTAAAGCTGCAGTCCGTAACTTTTTTGAGCGAGTACATAACCAGCCAGTGTTCAAAACTATCAGCTTGCCTTAGCTCAATTCAAAACGATAAACTTGTAATAATGTTTTTAATTCCAGTGGTACTGGTGGATTTGCGCTGGAAATTCGAGCATGTCTTAGCGTCATTACGTCACATCTGTACACATAAAGAAGGGGTCTCGGCTAGTAGGCTATGTTGCGTGTGAGGATGTTGGAGGTGGAGATTTATAGCCTTTTCTCACAGCACTTGATATAATTAAACGTATCAATTTGACGGCGGATCCAGAAAGGTTCAAACGACAATCACCATTGACAACTAGAGATTCATCCATTGTAAAATGCAAAAGACTTCGGACTTCGGAGTGGCTACAGAAAAAAAGAGACTGCAACCGGGCCCATGCGAAAACAAGGACAAATATCGGAAAGGCATTAAATGTAGTCACGCAATGCTGATGTTGTTAACATTAACAATTTGAGAACAAAGTATAATTTGCACGGTTTGACGTGATATGATAAGCGATCGTTAATCAGCGCGATTTACTGCAATGCTTTTTCCCCCTTAGTTGGTCAAAACAAAAGTGGATGTTAATTACTTGTTCAGACGACATTTTCCGGTGAAAATACTTATGTTGGTCATACTTCCAAAAAGTAGAATCTGTGATTGCGAATGACACAACCCACGTAAAGTTGATAATTCCGCGAATAACTGCAATTGCAGATTTCGAACAGAGATGGCGACAAAGAGGAAAAACTACGGACTGCAGCTTTAACTAAATCTGTTATGTACCCTTATTTGGTCTTTCTTTTTAGATCGTGTTCCTAAAATCATAACAAAAGGATTCAAAAAGACACATAAGAGGCCTTTGAATTCTTAACAAATGATCTGTATAGGAAATGTGTTAGTTAGGTACATTTCAATCAGTCTTACCTAAAAAGTCATGCGAGTTGAAAAACTTTGTGTGACGTCGGTTGGATTAACACTCAAGTAACACAAATAGATTTCTTAGGCTGATCCTGATGCTTCGTGAGCCGGTATCACAGAGGTTCATGCAGATAAGCGCTCTAATCGTATTTAGGACAGAACTGATGTGACAGTGATACATATTAAGAGGTTATGAGTTAATATTATCATGTAATTACAAAATGTATGCCTCTGCAATTAGATGCATGACACATACAGTATGTTTGCCCAAAAAATGTGCCATTTTTTACACATTAGGTCAGATTTACAAATGTATGTTTCATTGCATTAAACATACCAAACTTGTAGTTCATTTTAACCAACTAGGCCTACAAACTTTTTTTGTTGATGCACTGTATGTTAAACAAGTTCACACAGGTGTTCTATCAGAAGAATGTTTTAATTAAAAAAATGAAATAGACCACTTGGTTTGATATTTAGTTTCCCTTCAGTAACCAGTAACCCTTGTTATATGCAGTAACCCTTGTTATTAGCGCCACCTGTGGCTGTTAAGTGAACTGCAGCCAGCAACTTACTACTCGTACACACGTAGCGTACTGAACTTGATTCAATAATTCTATATATTCATTGCAAAGTTCTGCAAAGATGCGCTTTCCTCTCAATATCAAAATGAACACACACAAAAAAAAAATGGCAGCGGTAAGAAAGCCTCTGATGGATATTTTGCACCAGCTCTGCAATTCACCAGCATCATGTCGACAGATGAGGTTGAAATTATGATAGTTTGATTATAAAGTATATTTGAGACTATAGATAGATCTTGCTATGTGAGACTAGTTTGAATTAATCCATTTTCTTTGATGACACATTGACATTACAGTAGCATTATCCTAAACATTGTATAAGCATTTGTTTCATGTGTCTAGAACCAAGTGTAGTTCTCGGGAGCCTGCGTAAACGTCACATGCTTTTGATTTTCCCGGCAAAAACGACCCGAGTCATAAACCCTTCACATAAAAAGTCAGTCAACAGGCTTAGTTACAAGCTGTTCACACATTAGCAAAAAAATTGATTAATAGATGAAAATTCTAATACAACCCCTTTAATTTGTTGGCAAACTAAGTTTTTTTTTAGCTGCAACTTAAAGCGTCTTTTGTATTCATGCATAAATGTATTTGTATTTCACTGAATAATGTTTTTTTTTCTCTCTCTCTCTTTTAGAAATCCCAGTGTTTTTTGTTTACCCCTGGGGAAGAGGAAGACAGAGAGGTAAGGCTTACCCGACATCATAATGCAAACGGTCAGCAATTCAACCCTGAAGAACAAGCTGCTTAATGCTTTGTCTTGCCATTTTAGATACATTAAAACATGGCGTTTAAGTATTCATGAATATTGCATTGCCAAATGTCTTCAATTGATTTGCAATAAATGTAAGAAGCTTTTGTGCTTATATCAGATGACACCAACTGAATCTTGTCTTAAAGCACTGCTGTTGAGATGTGTCCTTGCTTTTACTTTATGTGCACTTTTTTTTGCTTGCCTTTTGTGATAGGATGGACATTTGAACGAGGTATATGCGTAGCTAAATGTTTTGGATGTAGCATAGCATTAGCGTAGAACCCAAAGCCTATTTCTCATTCCTGATTGGCTACTGAACAAAGAAGGTTTTATAACTTGACATGATGGGAACATTCCAAAAATATAAAGAAATACTCTTTGGGATTTTGTAACATGACACTGTGTTGAGATGGTTGGAGAATGTTTCATGGGAATCAGTGTGGTTCAGAAATGAAATCTTTATCTGTATGCTGTCCCACTTCATTTGTTTACACCAGGGATATTTTCCTATTTCTGCCCATGGTAGATCGATATGGGTTTTTTAATGGCCAATGCTAATATCAGGACCAGGGGTTCTCAACTGATGGGTCACAACCCGAATATGTCGCAGGTCTGAATAAAATCAATTATTAATGCACACAATAAAACGTTGGTCATATATTCATGCAAAAATAGGATAGCTTTTAAAAATAGTTTTTTTTGTTTGTTTTTGTTTTGGTGCAGATTTGACTATTAGTACTTTTAATTTTTTTGTGTGTTAATGCAAGGTTATTATTGTTAACTAAAACTATTAAAAACGTATGTTAATTGAAATAAAGCTGAAATATATATATATATATATATATATATATATATATATATATATATATATATATATATATATATATATATATATATATATTAGTTAAAACAAACTAAATGAAAATAGAAATGTTGCCTTGGCAATAAACTGAAATAAGTAAATTATTAACTGGGAATAAATAAAAGCTGTATCTAAAACTGAAATAAAACTAAATAGCATTACTTGAGGAAAGCATGACTTTCAATGAACATGGAAAATAAAGATTTAAAAATTAAGCTAATTCATAATATTAATCAAACTGTTACTGTTTGCATTATATTTGTTATTTTGGTAACACTTTATAATAAGGTTTAATTAAAGTTTGTTAATGCATTAACTAACGATGAGCAATACATTTAGTATAGAAGCATTTAGTATACAAATTAGTTATAATATACAGTGATAATAACAGTTAAAATATAACTGTCCAAGTCCATGAAATAATATTAACAAATGCAACTTTTGATTTTAATAATGTACTATTAAATGTTGAAATGAACATTAACTAAGATTATGAAATGCTTTAAAAGAATGTTTCAGTGCCTTAATATCATAATGTAATTAATAATCAATTTTTATGATTATTTAAGTGCCTCACATCAATAATTTTTGTATTTGCCTATATTTATTGTTTTATATATTATTATTATTATTCATAATTTTTGGGATAGATTAAAAAAAAGTTTTCATTGTTAGTTTAACTAATGCATTGTTAATTAATGTTAACAAATGGATCCTTATTGTGAAGTGTTACCATTATTCTAGTCTAGTTCCCAAACTGCATTTTGCTGGCCACATTTTTGCTTTTGTCTCTAATATGAACTGGCATACAGTGCCCTTCATGGCTGTTTTTGACTCTGGTCTCTGACATAAAGGCTGACTCCTGTCATTATTGTTTTCAACAGTCCCATCTGCAGCAATGTACCGCTTTACAAAAAGCACCGCTACAGTAAATCACAATGAGATGTACAGACTAGTGTTTTTCAAACCATTTGTAAAAAGACTATAACACCATAATGCTACTATATTTGGCTATCACTGCGTGTGATGTTACAGACAGGTTTCAAACAGATGATCAGATCTGGTTTTGTTCATTGCTTGACTGGGTTATGTAAGGACGTGTCACAGTTGGACTCCAATTTGGTAACTAAACTCTACAGCGAGACAGTCGGAGGTCTTGGCAGTGAGGCACAGTCAGGGAGAATTTGAGGAGTTGTCAATCATCCACCCATGTATTTATAGCAAGCTGTCCACTATAACAATAATAAATGATACCTCTCAGGAACGTAAATAGATTGGTGCAGGGATGACGTCAAAACCCAGAAGAATACTAATTCGCTGTTGGTTTCCTCGAGATTTTCCCATGGATTTTTATAATGGGGTTTTTCAATGTATGAGTAAATAAGGTCTGTGGCAAACAAGTTGACGAAACTTGGACGTTTTGCTCTACAACTTAAATTACACATCAAAATGTTTATTTAAAAAATAAGAACATAAGATAAGAACATTTTCAATATGGGTGTGTGTAATTTATGTTGTAGAGCAAAACATATTGTCAAGTTTTGTTTACCACAGATTTTATTTTTACTCATACATTGAAAAACCCCATTATAAAACCCCTTGGAAAATCTCGATGGAACCAGTGGCAAATTAGTCTTCCGGGTTTTGACTTCTATTGTCCCGGGAAGGGCGGGGGGGGAAATTATCATTAATGTTATGTTGCTACTTTAGCATAAACAGGACTCTTGCAATAAACATATGCTTCAAAGCCTGAATTCAAAACTGAAAATTTTTAACCACATTGACACCCATGAGATTCTCTCACATGGTCTGTAACAGTGTTTCTCAACTGGTGGGGTGTGACAAAAATGGGTCACAGGTCTGTTCTGATAGGGTTGCAGGTATGTAATTTTAATGTGTATTTTTTTTATATATGTAATATATTTTTATATATTGTAAATTTACTTTTTTGATTTTTGTATCTTTTAAAATTGTAAATTATAATAAAATTAAATATAAAATATAGACACTACTGTTCAAACGTGTGTTGTCAGGGAGATTTTTTTAGTTTTCTTTTTTAAATAAATTAATACTTTTATTCAGCGATGATGCATTCAATTGACCAAAAGTAACAGTATAGACATTTATAATAATACAAAAGATTTCTATTTCAAATAAATGCTGTTCTTTTGAACTTTTTCTATTCATCAAAAAATCGTGAAAAAAATGTATCATAGTTTTCACACAAAAAAAAAAAAAAAAAATTCAGCAGCCAAGCAGGACTGTTTTCAACATTGATAATAATAAGAAATCAGCATATTAGAATGATTTCTGTAGGATCGTATGACACTGAAGACTGGAGTAATGATGCTGAAACCATCCAAATTCAGCTTTACCATCTCAAAATACATTAAAATATTTTAAATTGTAATAACACTGCACAATTTTGGATCAAATAAATAAATAAATTGACACAAATAAAGAAATTGTGTTTTATATTTTTTAATAGTTTCTTGAATTTATATTGTAGTTTTTATATTGTTCTAGGCCTACTCTTTATATTTAATTTTTAAAAAGTCATTTTTAAGTAGTGAGAACTTTGGTTAAACAATTTTGAGACTGTACAGTGTAAAATTTTGACGGAAAACCAGTTGAGAACTGCTGGCCCGCAAGGTGATGGTGTCGATAATTGCTGCTGTTCACCCACAGTATCTCTCTCTCTCTCTCTCTCTCTCTCTCTCTCTCTCTCTCTCTCTCTCTCTCTCTCTCTCTCTCTCTCTCTCTCTCTCTCTCTCTCTCTCTCTCTCTCTCTCTCTCTCTCTCTCTCTCTCTCTCTCTCTCTCTCTCTCTCTCTCTCTCTCTCTCTCTCTCTCTCTCTCTCTCTCTCTCTCTCGTCTCTCAGCGTCTGGGTGAGTTAGTGTTGGGCTTCCTGGAGAGAGACCTCCAGCCGTCCTGTCAGCTGGCCTGCCTGGAAACCATCCGCATCCTGTCCCGTGACAAGAAGAGCTTGGCTCCCTTCGCCACCCGCCACGCCATGCAGATCCTGATCCGACACGCCGGCCTCGGGCAGGGTGAGGGCGTCACGCCTGAGATCCCGGACCTGGAGGTGATCGTGGAGGCCCTGAAGTGCTTGTGCAACATCGTGTTCAACAGCGCTGCGGCTCAGGAGGCGGGGGCGGAGCTCCAGCTGATCGTGGGATTGGCCGAGAGGCTTAAGCAGTGCCGCGAGCCGCAGTGGAACCACGAGGTGCGGTTCTTCGACCTGCGCCTCACGTTTTTGATCACCGCCCTGCGCGTGGACGTGAGAGCCCAGCTGGCACGCGAGCTGCGGGGTGTTAGCCTGCTGTCGGAGGCTCTGGATGCCACGCTCGGCCTCTGCTGGCCCGACATGTACGAGGTGGCCCGCGCGGGATTCGACGGCTGCTCAGAGCTGCCCCTGCTGGGGAGGCAGGAGACCGAGCGAGCCATGGAGATCCTGAAGATCCTCTTTAACGTCACCTTTGATTCCAACCGCCGCAAGGTAGACGAGGTGAGACTGTGTTTGCTGCCACAGGAAACATTATGTAGTCAAAATGTGACAATGCTGCTGTTTCCTAAATTTTTGTGCCCTGATTATATGCAGCAATGGAAACTTTGGCCAATTTCAATGGGTGAATCTCACGAAACCTGCAAAGAACTTGTTCAGACATAAAGTTAAAAGAAAGAAAGAAAAAGTATACACACAGTATATTCACAGTATAATATAATATACAGAATATACATACAGTTTATTCTTTAAAGACAACAATGTATTTTTCCCCATTTTATGGCAATACAGTAAAAATTATTACTAATGTATTATAGTAAAATAATGGAATAATTAAAAACAGGATTTTCAGGATATTCTCATGAAAAATAATGCAACACAATACAAAAAATAATAAAATGGAATATACTATTAAATATAAATATATATAAAAACATTACAGAATGTTTCAAAATACATCATATTGATGGCCAATTTTATAAATCTATACTTTGTCAATTAAAAAAAAAGTGCATTTCACACAAACTCAAACAAATGCTTCAAGTGAAATCAGTCATCAAATTTTTTTACTGTGTAATAGAAATTTAGACTAGCAAAGATGCATATCATATTGAGCTGGAAAAATAAGTTGATGCTTCCATTATCTGCCTATTGAGACTGGTGTAATAATTAAAAAGCATTATTGTGCATGTTATTTAATGTAATGTTATTTTTTGATGCTTGCCTCTTAATGTTGATATAAGAAAACAAGTCATTTTTAATATTAAAATTTTCTCATAATCTTTAAAAAGGCATGTAAATTTCATTCTCACAAGTTGCTGAATAAGCATTACATAACCGCAGCAATTAGATCTGCTCTCTCAGTGTAAATAACAGTTTTTAATTAGTGAAGGAGATCTAATGTGGTTTCATGGGACTTGCATTGTGTGTGCGTGTGCGTGTGCGTGTGCGTGCGTGTGCGTGTGTGTGTGTGTGTGATATGCAGGAAGAAGCAGCCACTTACAGACACCTGGGAGCCATACTGAGACACTGCATCATGAGCACTTCAGAGGGAGAGGAGCGCACAGAAGAGATGCACAGGTGCCCTTGCACACACACAAACACACATGTTGGGTTTCCATGTTTTATGGGGACTTTCCATAGACATAATGATTTTTATACCGTACAAACTGTATATTCTATCCCCTAACCTTACCCCAAAACACAACCATCACCGAAAAGTTTCTGCATTATTAGATTCTCAAAAACATCATTCTGTATGATTTCCTCATGAGGACCAAAAAATCTCTCCACAAGGTCAAAGACTTCTGGTTTTGCAATCTTTGTTGGGACATTGTATCCCCATAACATTGTCCAGGACCACATACACAGCAGGGCAGAAGATCTAGATGCAGAAAGGTTTATGGAAGCAAGTATACCTGTTCTGAATAATGCAATAAAACACAACTGAATCAAGTAAAGTTGTTTGACACATTGACACACTGGCACAGATTCTCATGTGTCTCATGTGCTCTGACTGGTAACAAATTAGAGCAGATCCACAGGGACCTCAGTCCCAACTAATTAGTCGATTTGTAAAAGGAAACTAAATCTGATGCGAATTTGTATTACAGCCACACGGTGAACCTGCTGGGGAACCTGCCGCTTCCGTGTCTTGACGTTTTGCTGATGCCTAAAGTCCAGCAGGGCTCTATCGAGTACATGGGCGTCAACATGGACGCCGTTATGGTGCTGCTGGAGTTCATGGAGAAAAGACTCGGCCGGGTGAGCACCTGAACAAGTTTTCTGCTAATCTTTCAAAGCATCTTTTTTTTATTGTTCATCAGCGGACGAGAAAAAAATTACACATCAAGTGATAAATCACAATTTCTTCAATGTTAATCTGAGTGATTGTTGCAAATGTAAACATTGTCTCACATAAAGACATTTTCTTTGTCATTTGGTGGGTAGCTCCGCCCAAAGTGAAATCTCATTGGTTCAAAATCCCACTTAGTTTTGATGTATTACATTTACATTTAATAACTAGCTTCATTGCTAGTATTATCGCGAAATTTAAACTGTATTCTCGCCCAGCTCTAATCTGCTCAATGCAACTATTGTGTGATATTAAGATATTTAAAGGGATACTCCACTTTTTTGGAAATAGGCTCGTTTTACAACTCCCCCAGAGTTAAACAGTTGAGTTTTTACCATTTTCGAATCCATTCAGCCGAACTCCGGGTCTGGCGGTACCACTTTTAGCATAGCTTAGCATAGATCATTGAATCGGACCATTAGCATCTCTCTCAAAAAAATGACCAAAGAGTTTCGATATTTTTCCTAAAATAGGTCTAATAGGTTAGACAAACTTAGTCCCGGTCACGTTGGAAGTTACTGAGCTGGGGACTATTTTCAGGCGCTGCGTCATATCATTACGCCTGCTGGACTCATGGTACGGCAGCAAAGTTTCTTGATTATTACGCAGGAATGAGAGTATAGTTCCTAGCCATATCAGCCTAGAAAATCGCAACTTTACATTTTCCGTCGGTCTTAATACACAATGTAACTACAGAAGAGTCAAGTTTTAAATAGGAAAAATATCGAAACTCTTTGGTCATTTTTTTGAGAGAGATGCTAATGGTCCTGTCCGATTCAATGATCTATGCTAAGCTATGCTAAAAGTGGTACCGCCAGACCCGGAGTTCGGCTGAATGGATTCGAAAATGGTAAAACTCAACTGTTTAACTCTGGGGGAGTTGTAAAATGAGGCTATTTCCCAAAAAAGTGGAGTATCCCTTTAACACCATGATTTTCTGTAAAGCTGCTTTTAAACAGTGTCTAATGTGAAAAGCATTATGCAAATAAATTAGACTTTACTTGACTTGCATTTTGCTGTCGTACCTGGTTAGGTTGAGGTGAAACGCCTGCGCTGAAGTTATTTCTCCTACACCTGTTTGTGCTGGCTGGTTTGTTATTGTTTTTGTGCTGGGTGCGATGGGAACACTTTGAGGGATTTCTAGACCAGGACACAGCTGGAGCTCCAGTGTTAAACAATTGAACTCCTCCACCTGTTAATGTTGTATTTCCAGGGAAACAAGCTGAAGGAAACCCTGCTGCCCTCATTAAATCTACTAACGGAAAGCGCTCGCATCCACAGAGAGACCAGGAAGTTTTTACGAATGAAGGTGAGATTGTGCCATTGATTCACTTACAGCTTGCGCCAGCGCTAACCCTCTTTCCGCATCAAAAAAACCTCTGTCAGGATTTACTAAAGACACGCAGTGAAAAATTTGCTCTGAAAAGGCGTGGACAGGGTTATTGTTGTTATATGAACTCATTCCATATGCATTTGTAAGAGTTTCCCTTCCAGAACCTTCCAAAATGAATGCGCAGAGAGTATTTAAAGGAATCACGCAAGGTGATTTACTAAGGTTTCGCTAGTCAATTTACTGGTATTTTCGCCATTATTTAATGGCCCAAAAAAACGTCTTAAACAATTTACGTTACTCTTCGTGGATTGCGTCAGTCATTATGGAAATAATCCGGCTAATTTGCACATCATCAGTAGATCACTTTCCACTCCCATCTGCGCTTTTTTACAACGCTAATTTAGTAAATGTGGCCTATTTTTATTATTTTGGTCATGATGGAGTGTGTTTATGTGTCTACGCAGGTGCTTCCCCCATTACGAGATGTCAAAAACAGACCTGAGGTCGGTAACGCTTTACGGAACAAGATAGTGCGTCTAATGACCCACATAGACACGGACGTGAAGCACTGCGCAGCTGAGTTCCTGTTTGTACTGTGCAAGGAGAGTGGTACGTCAAATACTACAATATCATTACAAGTACGCTAAGCGCGTGTTCACACTTGTAGTTCGGTTCTCTTGGTTCTTTTGATCCTGATATATAGAGTAGTCAACATTTGAAAGTGGATCAAAACCATTCATCAAAGTTATAGGTACAGTATATATTTTTATTTCATTAATTGAATTTTTTTCATTGTTTTTTAAATTACTGTTAAAATTACTTTTTTTGCTATAATACTTAAAATATATATTATGTGTATGTGAGCAAAAACATTTTTAGCAACACAAGCTGAATTTTATAATTCCTTTCATGTAGAAAATCTTTAATTCTTATAAACTATAGAGGTGGGAGAAATAATCGATTCAAGAATCGATTCAGAATCGCTAAAGAGAGAATCAAATAAAAAAGTTTATATTTGCTTCTGTTTTCAGAATCGATTCAGAATCACTGAAGAGAGAATCAAGTTTAAAAAAAAATTTGCTGATGTTTTCAAGAATCGATTCAGAATCGCTAAAGAGAGAATCGAATTTAAATTATATTTACAAAAATGTTAAAGAATCGATTCAGAATCGCTGAAGAGAGAATCGAATAAAAAATGTTATATACATGAATTTTGAACAATACTCGTTCTTGTCTTAGGAACACATTGATGAACTTTTTTGATCCACTTCAAATGTTGACCTGTATTTGAACTGTAGTGGATTTATTTTGAAGTCGAATAGAAATAATAATAGCCATTTGATCCACTGTGAATCAGTTTCCAGGTTTATCAAGTACACGGGTTACGGTAACGCGGCGGGGCTCCTGGCCGCTCGAGGACTGATGAGAGGTGGTCGAGACCCTGGGCATTACTCTGAAGATGAGGACAGCGATACTGAGGAGTACAGAGAGGCAAAACCTCAGTATGTCATGAACAACACTGTCAGATATCAGAATGGCCATAACGGTTAGAAAAAAATCAGAGATGTTTGTGTTTTTTTTGTTGTTTTTTTTATGTTGTACAGTATCAATCCAGTGACTGGCCGTGTGGAGGAGGAGCAGCCCAACCCTATGGAGGGAATGACTGAAGAACAGAAAGAATACGAAGCCATGAAACTGGTCAACATGTTCGACAAACTCTCTAGGTAATAAAGCGATGTCAGAAAACCCCAAACTTTCAACGTGTTTTTAAAATAGTATGACGTCAGCTGTTAAGTAACTGCAAACGTGCTTTTCTTTCAGGGAGCAGGTGATCCAGCCAATGAAAATTGGAGCTGATGGTAAAATGACTTCGTTGGAACCACAAGAGCTTCGTTTTTTAGCCCGCCAACAGTTCGGAGAGTCCAATAATTCTGACAGCGACAGCGACACAAACTAATCCGAGTCTTTTAACAGGGCGGATAGGATTGCTTATCAAATTTGAATCAAAAACTAAAGTTTTTGATGAATTATATTATGGAATTGAATCTTTTGACACTTTAGGATTTAAATGCTTGGTTTTTACTCCTAAGGAAAACACATGGTGAATGTTATTTCATTTCATTTGAGGTTTATTGTGTTGGCCTGTCTTTAGGTAATATTTTCTGTACAGTGACAGTGAAAACATGGTTTGTTTACACAGTGCTAGTTTACTAATATAACAGAATTAATTTAATGGAACTCTAACTTATTATACATCACAGGAGCACAGATATTATTTTTCATTTAGAATGTCGATGGATGGATGATGACAGTGATGGAGCACTGATATTTATTTATTTATTTATTTATTTGGTTTTAGGATGAGCTGAGCTGAGCAGGAGCATTTTTAAAGTTATGATACATATATAGTTTATGATATTTTATGAGGAAAAACGGTTCAACTTTTTGGTTTTAATGCGGGACAGGAGCATATAAAGCCTCCTATGATCAACTTTTCTTTTGTTCTTTGTGGTAAAGGTGGCCTGTGTAGTTGTGTATGAAAGACTGAAGGGAATGTTGTATGATTTGTATCACGTTGTGTTAAGAAATTTATTGTGAGATGATAATAAAAGAGCTGAATTTGTCATTGTCTCGTTTTAAAAATGTTATACACACTATTGATAATTAAACTTTATATTTATATATTTTAATATTATTGTTGTTGCTATTTATATGATTTATAAATATATATATATACAATCTTAATACACAATAAATATAATAATATTATACATAAAGGTATATATATATATATATGATTTGTATACATTTGTATTATATATATATATATATATATATATATAATAAAATTATATATATACATACATATATATATTATTATATATTATTTTTTCTTAAGGGGAAGACGTTTGCGCCAAAGACTTTATTCAGTCTTGTCTCTGTATTCGTTTATTTACTAGACAAGCTATTGGTTTGGAATGCAGTTAAAAAAAGAGATGGTTGTTTATGGTTTATACAAGTTTAGAGAGAGAGAGATTTTAATTTCCTAAAGCAAACGCACACCTTTATGAGATGCAAGTTAAAGAGAACTTGGTAAAGACAGAGTATAATAAAACCCACACTAAGTGCACATACCCTACATTTTAGTCCAGATCAGTAAGCTATTTTAAGAAAAAATGTATATTAACATATACATCAGATAATTAGATCATCTCATTTATAAGAAACAACTCAAAACAGAATCTACATTCAAACCATATATGGGAAAATAAAAGGGTTTTATCATGTACGACGTTGGAAATAATCAAAAAATTTTGAGTGAGTCTGCAGTTCAACTCTTTACTTAGAGAGAGAGATTTACATACATATATACATATATATCTATTATAAATGTGTCTTGTGCGTGTTCACACAATAGACTGTAAAAAAAAAAAAAAAAAAAAAATTCACATATTTCCAATATCTACTGTAATGTTGCCCCAGAAACCATGTGGAGAATGCAAGGAGTAAGCAGGGTCTTACCAGAAGAGGCCATCTCACGCAAGCTAAAGACAAGCTAAAGACAAAATAAAGAAAATTAATTTTGAAAGTGAGTAGAGAAGACTACAGTAAACCAACACTGTGTTTGAGCCAGACAGAACATCAACCGTAACCGTCAACCTGACTGTCTCTCGAAATAAATGAGACCCATCCAGTGATATATAGAAATGAATTGATATCTACCTACCATGGCTCTATCTAGCTAATCGTTTATAAATAATAAATGTTGCATTGATTATTTAACATACCTCAATTCGTGTCGCTGCACAGCCTCCCCCTACTGGACGCATAAGGAACAACAGGGGCGTAAAACTGCCTCTACCGGCTCCAGGTCTGCGGACTCCCGCTACTCCCCACTCCTCGAAGGGGCTGTGTTTGCGCTTCTGTGTATCCTCCGCTGCTCTAGGTGGCGGTAGCGCTCTGTTCACCTCAGCGGCCATTTATTTTAGTAGTGCAGATTTATTCGTGACTGCAGCGAGAGCTTCAATTTTTCTCACTCAAATAGTCAAAGATCTACGTTCAAGATGAAAGATGTCATCGGATACCTCAAACAACAGCAGAGCAAGAGCCCGACGGCCGAGATGGCCGCGGAGTGGCACTCACTGGAGGATTTTTACAACAGAAAGTAAGAATGATGTCTGAATCTTAGCTAGCTGAGTCATTTAGCATGCTAAGCTAAAGGCAACTTAAATTACTTGCACAATGGATAATAATAATCTACTTTGTCCACTTTGAATTGTGTTTTAAAGGCCGTGTTGGCCGTTTGTTTGCGTAATGGTTTTATATGTGTTAATGTAACTGTTAGTTAATTATTGTAAAATGAGTTCTTGTGGCTAGCAAGTCATTCCTGAAGTGAGATATTTGTTATATGCCACTTTTGTTGTTTTTAAGTGTTTCATATTATTTAAGATGTATTGAGGGTTTACAAAATTATAAAGTAGACCGTTTCCTAATGTAATACACTGCTAAAACTATGCTTTATTCATTGAAACGATGCAAATCATGGGTATCAAATCAGTGACTTGCTTGAGTGACTGAACATATCAGCCTTTCAGATAGATAGATAGATAATTAGGTAGGGATAGATGGATAGATAGATGGATAGATAATTAGGTAGGGATAGATGGATAGATAGATAGATAGATAGATAGATAGATAATTAGGTGGGGATAGATAGATAGATAGATAGATAGATAGATAGATAGATAGATAGATAGATAGATAGGGATTAAATCCACATGTTGAGAGTAATTTGAATATCAGGTCATCTTCCCTTTGTTTTCTGCCTCTTTGACAGATTGTGGCATCAGTTGACTCTGAAGCTGACAGACTTTGTGCAGGACCCCTATTTCGCCAAAGGGGACGGACTCATTCAGGTATCAGATCAGAATTCAGCTGCATTTGCACACTTCAGAAATGTGAGGTGAAACCTTTCATAAGTCTCATTTGCTTCCCACAGCTCTATGAAAACTTCCTCAGTGATTTTGAACACAGGTAAGAAGCATTTCTGATGAGATTTCCCCAGTTTTCCAGTTGGTAATAATAAAGCAGTAGATCATTTTGGAACCTCGGCTTATTGCAATTTAATAAAAATAAATTCATCTTTTTTTTCTTGACAGAATCAACCCATTGTCCTTAGTAGAAATCATCCTTCATGTTGCAAAACACATGACAGGTACATCATTATTTTCCAGTTATCATTGTGTTGTTTGCTGACTTCCATCGCAAAGCCTATAGAGAGTGAACAAAAATGCTACTATGTTGTAATATTAATAACATATGTCTTGTTTTAAACAGATCCAAACACAGCCATCACCTTTCTAGAGAAAACAAAGGAGAAGGTAGCGAGTTGTTCTGTGTTTCAGGTCTGAGTTTACAACGTGATTGGCAACATATTGAAGTCATTGTCATTTTACTCTCAGGTCAAATCCAGTGATGAGGCCGTCATCCTCTGCAAAACCTCAGTTGGAAGCCTCAAGCTCGACATCAGCGATCTCCCAGCGACAAAGGTCATTCATAATAATATATTTCTTTTCTTAAGGTGCAGCCACATTTGCAGTTGCTCTTTTCACGTGCGAAATCAAGTCATTTCAATAGAAATCTATATGACCACAACGGGTGCAAGTTGGTCATGCAGATTCTACTAATATTATTATTATTATTATTAACAGGCTAGTATTATTATCAAATTAATATTAGGGCCTGCAATTAATTTGCCTTCCCTAAATTCATAACATCACCACACTTAGACATTGAGGACTCCTTATTGAAATTGTTTTGTACAAAACTACATCCCACATCAAAATTGAATTGCAAGGTGATCTATTCATAAATTGGCAAGAGTGGCAATTGTATTTGAGACTGTTATTCATATAATTTTCTTATGAATAATAATTTTGCAGAAATTAATAGAGGAAGTGGAAGAGATGCTGAACAATCTCCCGGGCGTGACATC
>NC_139982.1:26102021-26132021 GCF_963993115.1 Abramis brama | reverse complement strand
AGCAAATGACCTGCTAAGAAACAGCAGCTCCATGCCACTATCCTACCCTGGATTTCCAAACAGAGGTGAACTTTATTTGTCCGACAGGGTCGTAAAATTGGCTGCTTTCCAGAAACGTATAAGGGCACGAAGCTCTTTAAACACATTCATTACATTACAGACTCTAATATTAATTTCTTCATTTTATGACTATGAAAATGTCGACATGACAGAAAGCTGGTCCCGAGCGCCATTTCCACACTGCACGTGAGCGCGCAAAAAGGATCAATGGCGTTATCGGCATTAGTCCCGTCTGACTTTTAATTACACTGAAGATATTATTCACAGGTTTTCATAACAGAATTAAAAAAATTACCACTTCGCCTATTCATGTATTTAGCTAGTTGCTCGATAGTATCCATAACTTATCGTATTTCACAGGCCGTCACACTCTCGCGCGCGCAGTCAGTCTGGTAGGTAAAGTGCGCAGTTAAAGTCAACCCATACTCACCCCAGTGGACAGTACATGTTTGGCTGGTTTGGCTGAAATGTTGGCTTTAGGGATGATTTGATGTCTCATCGTAGCCCTCAGCAGGCTGAAAGAGCAATTAAATGCTGACATTGTCATGTTGTTGGATATATCCAAACGTTAAAATGTATGCGCCACTTGCGCGCGCCTCGAGTGGTAACGTTAATGCACCCTTTCAGGGAAAGCGAGACGAGTTGCAATTTCTTGTCTACCTGCCAACTCCTATTTAAGGTCAGGGCGAGGAAAAAAGAAAAAGAAATGTGTGTGTTTGCCAATCCGCTGCGAGTGTGATAAGCTCGGTCTATTTAATTGGCTGTCCCGCTGCAGTCAAGATGGAGAGTGTTTTCGTGCCTGCAGTCAGATGGATGAAATCTACAAGATGTCTTAAAATGTAAAGTCTTCTCTGCGGTGCTCTAAAGCGGAAGAACTCAACCACAGAAGTTAGAAGGCAAAAAATGCAGTCTATTTCGTACGTATTTTTCTGCTTTTTTGCATGCTTCTTGTTATCTATAAATAACAAGATTTACAATATGTTATCTTTTGATTTCCATTTTTATGCAAATTTTTACTTTGTTTACTTACATTTCAGTGTTATATTGTATTTATGTAGGCTTTTGTATTGCAACAAAAATAACTAAGCTTACTGCAATACTGATAGTAGGCTATAATAATCCATGTCCTTGCTCTCAGTAAATGGATCCATTTCAAACCTGCATTTCAAAATGTAGGCTATACGCAACTCATAAAACACTTAAGTACTGTTGAAAAACATGTTCAGAACTATTAACCTGGGTTATAACCATTCATTCTGCCTCGCCAATAATGTACCAGAAGATGGAGCTATATTTTTATTCAGCAAGGATTGGCCCATTAAATTGACGAATTATTACAAATAAAAGCTGTTCTTTTTAACGTTCTATTCACCAAAAAATACTTTTAATCAGCTATTTTTAGCATTACGCACGTGTTTCTTGAGCACCAAATCTGCACTTCTTCAGAAATGATTTCTGAAGAATGTTTGTGACAAGATTGAAAATTCAGCTCTGCCCTCACATGAAAGTTACGGTTTAGAATATAGTCCTAATACAGTAAAAAAATATATTTGAAGTTGTAATAATATTTAACAATATACTGTTTTTAATTATTTTATTTTTTTTTATTAAATAAATGCTATCTCACCGACCCCCAACCTTGGTGCGTTCAAGTCTCCTGGGAAGTTCGTATTTACGAGATGGTAAGTCGTGGTTATGACGTCATATGGCGGTTTCCCTTCTCTTAGCAAACTACACAAAAATACAGCAAGCTTTAAACTCTACTTCTAGAAAATGAAGAACAACGAATTTGTGTCAGGTTTGCTTTTTTATGGTTTTAATTAATTTATGAAGCCACACTGTAAACTTTTTCGTTAGGCTATTGCCTGTTGTTATGTAGCCTTATTACAATGCTATTATATCTTGTGCAGGCAATTAGCTTATTTTTTTGTAAATAAAAAAAGTCTGACCATGTCACTAATACCTAGCCTACACTCCAAAAAAATTCTGGGTTATTTGCAACCCAGCACCTGGGTAAAAATAGTTTTATTTTTTAAATGACCCAACAGCATAAAAAAAGAACTAAGCATTTTTCAGTGACCCAGCACATGGGTAAAAAATAGTAAATAAATAACCCAGCATTTTTTAGTGTGTAAATATTGTGGTATTCCGCCGCTTCTCACTGACTCTCCCCAACTCGTAAAGAACGGGGCTTTAAGAAAATCCCGAACTTCTCACTCGAGTTTGTGGTGGCGTTCATGTGCGTTCAGCACAATTTTAAAGATGAAAATCATAGTTGATAATGAAAATAAAGTGTACAAAGGAGTGAATTTTGATTGTCATAGTCTTTTGTAATACCCCTTTAACTGTCAGTTCTTAAATGACATCATCCTTCAGGAAGTGACATCATATTTGGTGGGAAAACAGCACAAACAAGACAAATTCTGATATTTTGATGCATTAGACTGCAACTTTAGCTGTTAATGTGCTTCCTGCAAGTTATCCTGCCAGTTTTAATAATCATTATGTAATTGATAATGTTAAATTGCCTGTGCTTTACCAGAGTCTATACTTGTTGTGCAAATACTTACTTAAATTACCACACAGGCATATTCAGAATGCTTTAATGCAAAGTTATGTGACCTCGAGAAAGTGAAACTGGCTAAAGACTTGAAAATATCCACTCGTTTGCTTTGCAGTGCTTCAGTTTTTAATTAGATTTATAGGCTAAATTATTCTACACTGTTAAACAGAACACATATTGTGAGAGAATAGCTCCCATATAGTTTTCATTGAAGACTGAAGTGCATGTGAGGGCAGTGAGAGAAGCCATTGCTCTCTGAGCAGGCGTCACGTCTGGCTCACATGATATGATATATCCTTTGGCAACTGCTGGACTTTGGCTGCGATTCTGAGGTATTCAAGGTCATCTGAAGTACCCCAGCTGCCTTGGATTTATGTCTATGTACATACAATGACTTCTGTTTATCAAGAAAAGTGCAACTAAAAGTGTAAAGGAACTGAAACAAACGCAGAAGCATAAAATAACCACAACTGGGGATATAATTCAACTTCAGTGTGAATGTTATTTATTTCATTTATAAAACATGATTCTCACCACTGTCAGAACATTAAAAAGTGACTTAAAAAGTGTGACACTTCCTAAATATGAAGTTTGTCAAAACAACACAACTGTCTTAAACAGCAGACAAAAAAAAAACAATTTTTTCCCCCCACATATTTGACATAAATAGATTTATTTTGAATCTTAAACATTACAAAATATGGCACACTGTACACAAACCCTTCACTCCAATTAATGGATAACAAAGTTCTGTGTTGTGAACAATCCTGATTGTTTTCTTGCATTCAGCGACTTCAGTTTCTGAAACCCTTGAAGAAAACACAACAGTCAGGTTAATTGAAAATTAAACAAATCAAGAGCTGTATATCTGCAACAATCAGGAATTATTGATTCACACCTTTGAGAATTGCGTACCAGCTTTTCAACCCTGAATTTGAAATAATGTCATCAATGTCAGGGACAAACCGTCTTCCATCTGAAGAAAAAAAAAAGAAGAAAATTCAATACAGCAATAAATCAAAATCTGGCCATATATATTCATACTTCATTTCAAACGGAAGATCATCAGCTGGAAATCAATTTGATTACTCAAAGTGAATTAAAGAGGTCAGACAACACTCACGTTTTCCCTTTAGATACAGCATTGACTGTGGTCCCCAGTTCTTAGATAACGTGGTCTATTAAAATACATTTGCAGTAAATAAGTAAAAGAAACAGCATAAATAATTATTATAAAAACTCAAAAAACATACCTTTTTAATGCAATGACACTCTCTCACCAGTAAAAATATCACAACTGTGCATGTCCATAAAATCCACATTCTTGATATCTATAAAGAGAAAACAGATGAAGCATTATCTTTTATTCTATGCTAATGTATGCACGTAAAAATACATGTATGCATATTTACCATTTTTGTTGGATCAAGAATTGTTTTTGATGAGAAGAACTAAACAAATCTGAACGGTCCAGTTCCCTACTCCTCTATTTATGTTCTTCTTTAACAACAGGACCCAAGGTTCGATACAACCCCCTGCGAGAGACATCACTTGCTTGCACCTTGTCCTATCATGGGAACGCTTTCTGCATTAACCTGCACAAATGCTTGACGTCAAGAGTGTCTCCTATAATGAAAATCAATACGGTGAGGTTTTCCTTAAAGCTGTGTCTCTAAAATTCTGCACATGAGAAAAACACTCATGTTTTTCTTAAGAGTTTCTCAACCTTGAATCCGAAATGGCTTGAATGAGTTGCTAGGTGAAAGGTTGACCTTTTTATTAATGAAAGTGTGTATAAGCCTGGCAGATTCGGGTAGGTGTTAAGATTAAAAATGAGAAAATAAGCAAGATTTTAAAAAAAAAACATCAGGATGTCAATCAATTTAGTCACTGATGCATAAACGCTGTGACAGCTCCAGTACATAAACAACTGCAAATGACAAAATTAAAATGCCAATTAAATTTTTAATGCACGGAAATGACTGCTCATACAACCTGACAGAAATTCCCTGACATGAGAAACCAGATAAAATTTCAGAACAGCAAAAAAACATTCCAGAACAAGCAACAAGTAACGTGGAGAAACATGTAAACATTGCTTCTGGTTAAATGGGTTAAAAGCAAGTGTTTTTTTCTTTAGATGATATAAGGTATTCTCAACAAACTAAAAAAAAAAAAATACAAATAATAATTTACATATTTCTTAAATAAAAATGTAAATAGTGCAATACAAATAAAATGATCAATTAAAATCACAAGAATATGAAGTGGAAATGGATATAAATAAATAAATAAACTGAAATAAAATATAAACAATAGTAAAAAAAAAATAATTAACATGTAAATTTAAATATATAAATATATAATGTTCAATTAAAATCAAGCAGATGTGATATGGTGGGAAATAAAGAAATAAATTGAAAAATATATATAAATAATAGTCATTTTTATAATATTTAAATTACGGAATTTGTATTTAAATAAATAAATATAAATAAATAAATAAAATATGCTATTAAAGTCATGAGGATGTGAGTTTTAAAGCATCTCTTAACATTTAAAGGAAACAGAAAACAGAAACACTTGTTGGTAACCATTTTAAATCACATCTGGATCGATCGCAACACTGAGCGCTTGTTCCCGAGCTACACACTGAATTGCACGTTGGTGGATTTGAATATCGATCGGACGATCTGCGTCAGGCACTGGCCGAACTCCTCCAAAATCATTCTCTCAGCGTGAGCTGAAGTGTACCCTTCCTTCTCTGCCTCTTCAGCATGGGCGAGGAGACAGCCGCATGTGGCTTCCACTACATCAGGCGTGATGCACGCCAGAGGACACCTATCAACAGAGACACCCTCGGTGACTGAAGGAATAACAAAACCTACTGCTCTCATTTACTACCTTTTGAAAAACAACCAACAAAGCACGACAGAAGCAGCAGCCTTTAATCTCAGTCTCGTTGGACTAGTTTACAGTGATGCCATAAATGTAGATATATATGTATATAGGATATATACACATACACTGACCTGCCACTTTCTTAGGTACACCTGTTCAACTTAGGCATGTAGACATGGTCAAGACTGAGCAAACTGAGCATCAGAATGGGGAAGAAAGGTGATTAAAGTGACTTTAAATGTGGCATGGTTGTTGGTACCAGACTGGCTCATCTGAGTATTTCTGAAACTCAGCCATTTTCACACTCAGCCATCACTAGGGAGAAATGATCCAGTGAGTGGCAGTTCTGTTTGGCAAAATGCTTTGTTGATGCCAGAGGTCAGAGGAGAGTAGCCAGACTGGTTGAAGCTGATTGAAAGGTAACAGTAACTTGAATAAGCACTTGTTACAACCGAGGTCTGCAGAAGAACATCTCTGAACGCACAGCATGTCGAACCTTGAAGCAGATGAGCTACACACCGGTGCCTCTCCTGTCAGCTAAGAACAGGAAACTGAGGCTACAATTCACACGGGATCACCAAAATCGGACAATAGAAGATTGGAAAAACATCGCCTGGTCTGATGAGACGTTCAGATGGTAGGGTCAGAATTTGGCGTAAACAGCATGAAAGCATGGATCCATCTGGCCTTGTATCAGCGGTTCAGGCTGCTGGTGGTGTAATGGTGTGGGGGATGTTTTCTTGGCACACTTTGGGTCCCTTAGTACCAATTGAGCATTGTTTAAACATCTGAGTATTGTTGCTGACCATGTCCATCCCTTTATGACCACAGTGCATCATCTTCTGATGGCTACTTCCAGCAGGATAACACACCATGTCACAAAATGTCCAATTATTGCAAGCTGGTTTCTTCAACCTACTAATGAGTTCACTACACTCAAATATCCTCCATAGTCACCAGATCTCAATCCAATAGAGCAGCTTTGGGATGTGGTGAAACAGAGGATTCGCATCATGGATGTGCAGCCGACAAACCTGCAGCAACTGTGTGATACAATCATGTCAATATGGACCAAAATCTCTGAGGAATCTTTCCAGCACTTTGTGGAATCTATGCCATGACGAATTAAGGCAGTTCTGAAGGCAAAAGGGGTCCAACATGAAACAAGCAAGGTGTACCTATTACAGTAGCCAGTGTATGTGTGCGTGTACACATCTAGTCTGCTCATTTTTGAAAATACAAGGCTACAATTCCTTTAGAAAAGATATTTTTTAAAAACACTGAATAGAAAAAATAGTTATTATTGTACTGTTTTTATGGTTCAGTATTATAATGGATTCATATGTACCTGGTCGGGTTGTAGATCCTGGAGTCAGGCCTGGCCCGGTGTGATCTCTTCTTCAAAGGGCTTTCCTCATAGTTTCGGCAGCCCACACACTTACAGGTGGATGTGCACATGATTTTGGCCTGTGTGGAATTTCAGTGTAGAGTGTCTCCAAAACAATCACACTACTGAATATATACTACATATAAGATCAGCCAAAACATCCCAGCTTACCTCGTAACACTCACAGTAGTTCTTCAGGCAGCCTGAACGCTTGCAGTTGCAGCCTTTTGTGTGACGTCCCTTTACATTCCCCTGCTTCTTACTGCCAATCTTAGGCCGAAAAGCCCCTGGATTCCTCTCCAGACAGGTCTTAGGAGCAATACAAATGCAAAATATAATGAGGTTATCAGTGACATCTAATCAAAGAAACACATTAGAGCTGGTATGTTTTAAGAGGTTATTGCTATGTGGTTCACCTTTATAGCCTGGGATCTCTCTACATCATTCTCAGTATTATTGAAGCAGTTTATGCATTTGCAGTTGTTGCAGACCTCTCCGTTAGCAAAACATTCACAGTAACTGTCAGAGAAATTATTTGGTAATTTGGAGCTGATTTTACATAGTCATCATGACCAAAGCAAGTATAAAACAGATCATTGTGTTAAATAAAGACACTGTGGGTAATACAACCAAGAATCAGTTGAGGTCACATTTGACCAAACAAGAAGCTAAAAAAAACTACAACATGAAAATACTTACAGTTTCAAACACTGAGATTTTGTACAGTTGCAGGGCCTCTTTGATTTTTCCCACTTCACACTAATAAACAAAGAACAGTTATGCCATAGTTGAGAGTGTTTTATAAAAGTGATAGGTCAGTTTTCAGGAATAAACACGAGATGTGAGGTTTTACAGTAATAACACATGTACCGTCCACGTCCTTTAGTGTGACCCTCCTCTTCCTGTTCTACAGTCACAGTAGGGCAAAGCGTCTGATGCAGCTAAAAAAAAAAAGTAAAAATATATTTTTTTAAATGTAATACCTTTTAAATTTTTATATATACATATAAATATGCTACATGTGTTATATATTTATATTTGCACTTTTATTTATTTATTTTGTATTTAGACAAATACAACCATACAATACGCACATACCATACTTAGGAAACCTAAGAAATGTCCTGGTCATATTTTACCCCAAAATCAAAATAATTTTTTTATAAATAAAATTATGTAAATTTAGGACCATTAAGATTGGAGGCATTATTTTCATGCAAATTCCCATTTCTAAAATACAAAAGATTACTTTCTCATTAATTTAATGAGAAACACTAATAATTAATTAAATTGTAAAGTACAGTGGATACATCATAGAAGCATGATAGAAAATTTCATTTAAGTTGATTTTAATTTAAGCAAGTTTATTTTTATTACTGTATTAATAATGTCATTATGAGAAAATATATTAAGTGTTAAAAAATGTTTTAATTTTGTTTAAGCAAAATATAATTTTCTTTACATTTTTAGGTAAAGTGTGACAAACAATTATTCATTACGTATGTATAGGCCTTTACATAATTATGTGTTATATTTACTCCAGGTTTCAAATGAGACTGAAATTGAAAATGATGTTTGCCTTCAACGCTACCTGTGAAGCATAAGGTCCTGGCGTGAGGTTGAACGTCACACCTGCAGATGTCGTGTGGGTCTGAGGCAGCCCAGTGAACACAGTCTTCTCTGAATGTCTGGCATCTGACGCTGGACAGGACATTCAAATACTTCAACAATACATTCAACTACTAAACTTGTAGTCCATTTTAAAATAAAAATTCCTAGCAATCTGAAAGGGGTCAGAGCATAAGAAATCAAATTTCCTTTAGCTTTAAAAATGCTTGAAGTCATAAGTATGTCAGCATTAGAAAGGAACGACGTTTATTTTTAACAACAGTAAATGCTGTTATTCAATTTACATGCAAAGGGATTTTTTAAATAGAAGACTGAAGGGCACAGCAACAAAACAAGCCTGTTCGACTCCAACGAGCATGGAGAGCGTGGAAAATGGGCATGAAACTAAATTATGGCTTAATAGTTTTGGCACCAAAAAAAACCTTGAATGAGCATTATACATGCACCTCAAGGGAAAACATAAAAAATTCATGATATGACCATTTTGAATCAATTAAAATATCTACATGTGTTATAATCATTGAGGTTTGAAGTTCACCTTTTCCATGAGGTAACTGGTCCTCAGTAGAGCAGCTCTGGACTGACAGCTTAGACAGAGACTCTGTGTTGAGATCCGTCATCATCTGATCAGGACTGCAATGGTTCAACATGACGACCTGCCCTCCATCACACACAAACTGCACGGGCTGTAACATCTAAGAGAAGATGGCCTGTTTCAAGACTTTTCAAATGGCTTCATTTTCATTTATCAAAGACCTCCAGTTTATTGGCATAATCTGTCCTTGACACTCAAAAGAACATGAATTAAGTGGAGCAATCTAAATGCAGCTATGTATTAAAAAAACACTTATAAATGGCAAATATTTTATTATTGTACATTATTCTTATTCTTTTTTTGTGTGTGTGTAATTTGTAAAATTTACTTTAGAGAATAACAATATTTTCTATACATTATTATTATAATGTTTGTAACAAGAGTAATAAATAATTTGGGCACCCCTGCATTAGAATTAAAGTTTGGGGTCAGTCTTTTAATTTTTCATTGTTTTTTCTTATGCTCACCATGGCTGCATTTATTTGATACAGTATAAACCCTAATATTTTCTTTTTTAATATATTTTAAAATGTAATTTATTCCTGTGATGCAAAGCTGAATTTTCAGCATCATTACTCACATAATCACATGATTCAGAAAGTCGACTTACAAATGGCTAACTGGGATTTGGGAAATTATTTGAATTTTTATTTTATTTTTTTAAATGCACACTTCATTTATATTTATATTTATGCATTTGGCAGACGCTTTTATCCAAAGCGACTTACATTGCATTTCAAGGTACACATTTACATTCTTATCAGTTCTTACTTTCCCTGGGAATCGAACCCATGACCTTGGCGTTGCAAGCACCAACACTCCAGTGTTTGAGCTACAGGAAAGCTGTTCATGTTCATACGCCCCATAAAACCTGCCAATTACAGCAATTACAAATATTTGTAAGAGAGCATTTGAGAGAGCTAATACCTGACAAAAATTGGACGTCTGAACTGGAGGCTTCTCCCCCATCTCGTGCTGGTCATGAGGTGACACAAGAAGAGCATGTGGCTGATTTCTCTGAAAAGGTATAAATGAACAATCCATTAACTCTCTTTGAACCGAGCGTATGCTTCACATACACACAAACATCTTGAGCCGGCACATTACATTAACATGTCTGAATCCTTGGTGTGTAGAATAACCCTCCATACTGTAATCATCTGCACTTTCAGAGCTGATAGTATTGACAGATCGACAGATCTCTGCCTGTGAGATAAACAAACAAATGAGACAAGTTTTGCTTATTTAATGAGTTAGAGACATAACCTACTTACTGGAGATGCTTAAGGCATTCAGTTCAAATGAGCTTTAAGATTTCACATAATAAATACTTCAATTTGTGCACACTCACTGATGGCATGCCATAGTGAAAAGCCTCCTGGGATGGCCATGGGCTTCTAATGGAGCTGTATGGTTGGCCTAGTGCATGCTGATAATGGCTTGACGGAGCCAGTAAGTATTCGGAATAGGACGCCGAGCCAAAGTGGGCTACTGGAGGCAAAGGATCATATGTTAGCGGATGAAGAATCCTGTAGGTGGTGTAGTCGTCCTCCCGCGGGGATTCTTCCATCCTGGCGTATCCCGGTCCTGAATGCATCCCATGACTGAAGAGATTTGCCATTCTAGGACTTTCGTGGGTGTGGTGTAAGGGGACCAGAGACCCGTCGGATAAGTCTCTTCTGTAGCTGTACTCTTGCCCATCCAACTCATTCATTCTCCTGATATTATAGTGCTAATGTAGATGTTGCTGGAGTCACACAGACATAAAAGAGAGAAGCATATTTATCTACAATTTTATAAAACAGTTTTCGTTTTAATTTTAGTAAGTTTGTTATGTGCATTTGTCATTTTATTTTTAATATTTTAAACATTTCATTTTCATTTTTTAAATGTATTCCTTCAACTTTTTTTTTTTTAAATTAAGTTAATAGTTTCATCTAAGATTTTTTTATTTAAATTATACTGATAACAATTTAGGTTTAGTTAACAATAGTAACACTGGTCCTGAATATGTAACGTAAATGGAAAGTAAATATATTTGTTTCTAGTTATAATACTCTTCTGTGTAAAATATTTCATTGGCAACATATTTCATAGGCATACAACTGTTCGGCTCTAGTATAAAATATACACAGATAACCAAGTATTGTTAATTAGATGTTTGTTAGATTAGTTTATTTACTTTGACGTAAACTTGTTAAGCTAGCGATTTAGCAAATCACTTCACCTGCGTTACCTCAAGATATTGATCAGTTATAAAATTTACAACCATTACGAGACACTTACCAGATAAATAAGAACGAATGGATTTTTGACCGTTTAAAAGAACAAAAAGTACTTATATAAGACTATATAAGAGTTTTTTATATGTTTTCGACGTTACAGATACTGTAAAATAGCTCGAAGCTGATACGCTCGCATTTGAGCTCACGCGCATTAACAGTAAAAAACCGCGAGAGGTCGCGCGCGTCTGTTTTTCACATAATTATATATTTATTTATTTTTTGCAATCGGCTAGGTAAACAGTACATTTAGGTGATTTAATGATATTTGTATTACATGAAACTTTTAAGTAAATTAGTAAATTAATATTATAAACATTAGTGAAGCGAGTTATTTGAATTTAGCGGCATCACCTTTTCCCGTCATTTCTATGCATTAATTCACTACCTGGTTAAATGTTTGGAGGTAGGACGCTTATGAAACTAACCCCGCCTCCAGTTTGACATAAGTTGTGAAACCCTTTAAAGAGAGAGTGCGCGAGGAGTGTTCGCGACGTTTTGAAGATGATGATCAATTTTACGAAGTGTCACTCGGTGTTGATCACGGGCGCGAGCAGAGGGCTCGGACTGCAAATGGTCAGACAGTTGCTCGCTACCCCGGAAAGACCCAAAAAGATCATTGCAACCGCCCGGAATCCAGCAGCTGCAGAGGTAAGCTATCGCAGTGCTCGACAGACAGCGAATATGCACAATAACTAGCTTGCTTAACGAGCAATTATGTTTGCTATCATTGTCAGGAACTACAAGAGCTTGCCCAGTCTAATCCAGACGTTCATGTTGTGCCTCTAGGTGAGTTACTGTCTCGCGTCCAATCGTTTTAAAGCTAGATGAGGGACAGTTCGAGCTAGCGTAAACGGAATAGTTCAAGTGGTTTTTGTTTTGTTTGAGAACGTCATGCATGTCAAATTAAGTTTAAATAAGTTGCAAGAAATGTATAAGTTGTTTTTTTTTTGTTTTTTGTTTTTTACCAAGTTTTACAAAGCAGAAAGGGAACACAGTCACACAGATAAAGCATAGTTTATAACTTAATTATACAAGTAGGATGCCTACTTCCGGGATTCGCTACTATATTACTAGTGGAGTGCAATTCTTATACATGTCCAGTAGGTGGAGACCAATGACAAGGATTCAAACAGTTCTGGGAATCATGGAAATATCAAGTTTCTTTTTAGTTAACAATAATAACACTGGTTGTGAACAACAATGGAAAGCTCCACTGAGAATAAAACATTTACTAGTTATGCTTCTGTGTACTTTTTCATCTGCTATATATTTAATTTGTGTGGTCCATTCTTTTTAATGAATTGGATCAAACCGGTTGTTATTTCTATCAGATGTCACCAGTGACACCAGTGTGGGTGCAGCGGTGCAGGCAGTGGAATCCCTTGTGGGTGCTGATGGCTTGAACTGCTTAATTAATAATGCAGCGATTAACGTCACCTCTGAACTGAACACGGTCACACGAGATGCCATGATGAAAACCTTTGAGAGTAACACAGTGGCTCCTCTTTTTGTGACCAAGGTAATATGACTGGACCAATTACCAACCAAACACTGGCAACTTTAATCTATTGCTAATACTTTTTAGAACTGCAATTATATATTTTTTTGTAGAAACTTCTTGTTCCTCTTTATTGAATTCCCTATGGTCTTTTCCAGGCTTTCCTGCCGTTGTTGAGAAGTGCGGCAGCTGAAGGCAGTAACATGGGAATCCACAGAGCCGCAGTGATCAATGTGTCATCTCTCCTGGGCTCCTGCCAGCTCAACTGGGGCGAAGGAGCGAGCTTCAAGAGTTATGCTTACAGGGCATCTAAGGTAAAACACCTGTTATTTGCTTTGTGGGGGAAATGATTCAGTTGCTGTCATATTATGAACTTGCATACTTAACTTTTTTTCTTTTTTTATATATATATATATATATATATATATATATATATATATATATATATATATATATATATATATATATATATAGAGTGCCTTGAACATGGTTACAAGGTGTTTGGCTATTGATCTGGAAGCTGATGGGATCTTGTGCGTCGCCCTTCACCCTGGTTGGGTGCGCACTGATATGGGCGGACCAATGGTGAGTATGAATGTGTTTTTCAGTTGATAAAATTAATCAATTTTTAGGGCTGTGTTTTTCAAATATTTTAATCGATTCTCATTGTGATCAACTGATCTCGGTTCTTAAATCCCAATAATCAACCTTTCTGCCTTTTTCACTTGCATGAACAAAACTTACAATAAACATTATTTGTAGCGCACCTCTCATGCAGGGATGAAGTCAGAACCTGGAAGACTAATTTGCCAGTGAGATTCCCTTGAGATATTCCTATGGGTTTTTATAATGTTCTCTCTCTCTCTCTCTCTATATATATCTATATCTATATCTATATCTATATATATATATATATCTATATCTATATATATATATATATCTATATATATATATATATCTATATCTATATATATATATATATCTATATATATATATCTATATATATATATCTATATATATATATATATATATATATATATATATATATATATATATATATATATATATATATATATATATATATATATAAAATAGAATATATAAAAGAAGGACTGTGGTTAACATAAGTTGACAATAATTGGATATTTTCTTCTACAACATAATTTACACACACCCATATAAAAAACGCAAATTTTGAAGCTGTTATGTTAATAAACTTTTTTTTTTTTTTTTTTTACGTATGTTTCTAATAAATAACTACATAAGAACGGTTGGGCTGTGAGTGTGTGTAATTTTTGTTGTAGAACAAAATGTCCAAGTATTGTCACCTTATGTTTACCACAGACTAGGATTGGGTATTGTTTGAATTTTAGCAATTCTGATTCTGCTTATCGATTCCAATAAGGTAAAAAAAAAAAGATATCATTCACATTTATTCTAAGTCTTTTTGCCAAACATTTCGTTGCAGCTGAATACCATGAACAAAAATCAATAGGCTAAAGAGCACTTACACAAGGAACGTTTGTCTATGGTTTAAAAATACAACAACTAGCCTAGCTCATATGAATTTCAAGCATTATTAAAGGCAAGTAAACACTCAGTAATTAAATGAGAACAAATAAACAATCACAATCACACAGACGGCAGCTGGTATATTAGGCTGCTGTCACTTTAAGACCAAATGCACAGATTCAATATAGTTACACCTGTGTTTTCTTTCTCAACTGTTTTGATCACTTAAGACAAAACTGACTATGTTTACGAGGGTATTTTGACAATTTTGTGTGTATTTGTCCATTCAAGTGCAAGAAGATCTGAAAGAGAACAGTATTCAGTATTTGCGCACTATGTGAGAGGCGTCTTTCTGTGAGCGAGCTTTGGATGTGTGAGCAGCACAGAAACCAGCGTCGAATTAGTCTTCCAGGGTTTAACATCATCACTGCACTATTAATCAACAAAGGGCCTGTCCAAATACCCACCTTTGCACTTGACCACTTAAATCACGTATTTCCTGTATTTGGCCCAAGGGTTCAAGTGGACCCTTTAAAGGGATAGTTCACCCAAAAATGAAAATTCTATCATTGTTTACTCACCCTCAAGTTGTTCCAAACCTGTATGAGTTTCTTTGTTCTGCTGAACACAAAGGAAGATATTTGGAAGAATGTTTGTAATCAACAGATCTCGGTCCCCATTGACTACCATAGTAGGAAAAAAATATACTATTGTAGTCAATGGGGACCGAGATCTGTTTGATTACAAACATTCTTCATTACTGCCACTGGTTGAATGTTTGTATTTCAGAACAACATTATTATAAAAACTGCCTTATGTGCAATTTAAATGAATGTATACAAATCAGTTGTTCATTTGATCAAGTTTTGATTTTTCCTTGAGAAGAATTGACATGTACTGTACCTGATATACACTCACCTAAAGGATTATTAGGAACACCATACTAATACTGTGTTTGACCCCCTTTCGCCTTCAGAACTGCCTTAATTCTACGTGGCATTGATTCAACAAGGATTGTTGTCTTTAGAAATGTTGGCCCATATTGATAGGATAGCATCTTGCAGTTGATGGAGATTTGTGGGATGCACATCCAGGGCACGAAGCTCCCGTTCCACCACATCCCAAAGATGCTCTATTGGGTTGAGATGTGGTGACTGTGGGGGCCATTTTAGTACAGTGAACTCATTGTCATGTTCAAGAAACCAATTTGAAATGATTCGAGCTTTGTGACATGGTGCATTATCCTGCTGGAAGTAGCCATCAGAGGATGGGTACATGGTGGTCATAAAGGGATGGACATGGTCAGAAACAATGCTCAGGTAGGCCGTGGCATTTAAACGATGCCCAATTGGCACTAAGGGGCCTAAAGCGTGCCAAGAAAACATCCCCCACACCATTACACCACCACCACCAGCCTGCACAGTGGTAACAAGGCATGATGGATCCATGTTCTCATTCGGTTTACGCCAAATTCTGACTCTACCATCTGAATGTCTCAACAGAAATCGAGACTCATCAGACCAGGCAACATTTTTCCAGTCTTCAACTGTCCAATTTTGGTGAGCTCGTGCAGATTGTAGCCTCTTTTTCCTATTTGTAGTGGAGATGAGTGGTACCCGGTGGGGTCTTCTGCTGTTGTAGCCCATCCGCCTCAAGGTTGTGCGTGTTGTGGCTTCACAAATGCTTTGCTGCATACCTCGGTTGTAACGAGTGGTTATTTCAGTCAAAGTTGCTCTTCTATCAGCTTGAATCAGTCGGCCCATTCTCCTCTGACCTCTAGCATCAACAAGGCATTTTCGCCCACAGGACTGCCGCATACTGGATGTTTTTCCCTTTTCACACCATTCTTTGTAAACCCTAGAAATGGTTGTGCATGAAAATCCCAGTAACTGAGCAGATTGTGAAATACTCAGACCGGCCCGTCTAGTACCAACAACCATGCCACGCTCAAAATTGCTTAAATCACCTTTCTTTCCCATTCTGACATTCAGTTCTGAGTTCAGGAGATTGTCTTGACCAGGACCACACCCCTAAATGCATTGAAGCAACTGCCATGTGATTGGTTGATTAGATAATTGCATTAATGAGAAATTGAACAGGTGTTCCTAATAATCCTTTAGGTGAGTGTATGTGTCACACGGGTATATTTGTGGCAATAGCCAACAAAACATTGTATGGGTCAAAATGATCGATTTTTCTTTAATGCCAAAAATCATTAGGATATTAAGTAAAGATCATGATCCATGAAGATTCCAGAAGATTCCAGATATTCAAATATTATTTGAATATTTATTCAGCTTTCAGATAATATATAAATCTCAATTTAAAAAAATTACCCATAAGACTGGTTTGTGTATCTAATCAAATTGAATCGGAATTGTGAATCGGAATCAAATCGCAAGCTTGTCATTAAATTATGAAAATTGTGTCAATCCCTAGGACTACTTATTTTAACCCATTTTTTAATTTACTTGCCATTTACAGGCACCCTTGAGTCCAGAGGAGAGCATATTATCGGTGTTGTCTGTCATTTCTGGATTCACGGAGAAACATCACGGTGGATTTGTGGACTACACTGGTGAAAGCTTACCCTGGTGATCTTGTGTCACATTGTCCCGAGTGCCAGATGACCACTGGGGAGCTTAAAACCTGCGGGATTAATTATTCATGCTTCCACCTGTGTGTCCTAACCAAGAAGCACAAATCTTTCTAAAATAAAAAAAGGTTTTTGCTACCTGTCTGAAATAGCCTGTCATGGTTTTTGCCTTTTCTATGAATATAAGACAGAAAATAAGTTGAGTCAAATGCCATTTATGAGTTTTATTTTTTGAATCCATCCCTACATCAGTGATTCTGACAGATTAAAGTTACATGGTCAAACTGACATGTTAGCGTGTGGAGAAGACGTCGAACATTAATAGAGCCTCTGAGAGAGACGAGTGCGGTGGAGGTCAGGGTGTGTAAATGCTGAATTCCGTCAAAATTAGGGTTGGCTTATCTCCTCTGATGTGAAAGAGGAAGGCAGACTGTCAAAAGCCCCAATTTCTGCAGGATGAAGTAAGAAAAAAATGGGAAAATTAGAACAATTCACTTCCTTGCAGTCAAGATATATTAGGTGAACAGTGTTTTTCAGAGATGTTATTCAGAACTGCACAGAAAGTTCAAGAGAACAGCATTTATTTGAAAGGGAAAACTTTTATAACATTAGAAATGTCTTTTCTGACACTTGATCAATTTAATGCATCCTTGCTAAACAAAAGTATTGATTTCTTTAAAAAAAACTTTCTGGCCCTAAACTTCTGAATTGTAGTCTATAGTGTATATACAGTATGTATATGTATATAGTAGTGCTGTCAGATCGATTAATCTAACATAAAAGTTTTTGTTTATATATATATGTATTACATTTATTTATATATATATGTGTGTATGTATATATTATATACACACAGACACGCACACTCACGCACACATATATATATAATACATATATATACACACATATTATTATTATGATTTATATATATATATATATAAATTATATCTTATTTAAAACTATAGTTCCTGCAATAATTTATGTATATTATCAGTGTTGTTTATTATACAAAACCCTTTTCCCCAAAATCAGCACATAAAATGTAAATCTAGCGAAATTGCTCTTACCTTTTAATCTGAGATAAGAAAGAAAGTCTATGATGGTATGGACAACCTCCTCATCTGATATCCTCAGAGCTCCTAAAGACCAGAAACAGTTATTACAAGATTTTATAAGGGTCATTATCAGTTATTCTTTTAATTACAAAGCTTTGCTACAACATCTGTGAACGTACATAATTAAAAGTTAATGAACATCTAAATGGATCGTTAAATACACTTCCCAGCCTTTAGAGACTCTAATAAACCATCCAGAAACTGATCTCAACTAGCACAGGGATTTCACACTGGCGGTGCATGCTTCTTACCGGTCTTGAAATCTTCTTCTATGGGCATTTCTCTCTTCCCCGCCATCCCGTGCTTGTCACTTAGACTCCTGTGGCTGTCTATGGCATCTGATCACAAAGCACAACCACACATAATCACATTGATCATTTGAACAACCCGCTGAGAACCCGAGCCACCAGACCCTGACGCCACGGCTGATATTCATAGACCTGCCTGTGGCACACATATGTTCCTAATGCGACAAGTCATTATCCGAGGAATATCTTTTTTGTTGTTTTTGTTGTTTTTTGGGACAGATTGAGTAGAGCAACCTGCAGGACTTGAGTCATGGAATTGCTTTTTGTTGCAATGCGAAGCACACACTCACACCCTTGTGAAAAAGAAGTGCACTTAAATGTCTTGAAAATGCACTACTTCAGAAGTATACTTTACTGTACTTGCATGTAATATAATATTACCTAAATAAAAGGACACTTAAGTGTACTTAAATAGAGTCCGCTATCACGACTGTTTAAGTACACGTTTAAAAAGTGCACTTTGTAATAATAATATCAAATTAAAAGTTGTACATTTATCATATTTCAGTCATTTCTGTTGTACACCGTCAAGTATGAATGTATTTCTTCTGATGAACACAAAAGAAGAACACACACAGTTTCTGGTTCCCACTGACTTCCATAGTATTTTCTTTTTCTGTGGAAGTCAATGGGGACCAGCAACTGTTTGGTTACCAAAATTCTTCAAAATATCTTCTAAAGTAAATAATGACAAATTTAATTTTGGGGTGAACTATCCCTTAAATTCAGATAATTGCATTTAATATCAACTTAAACAATTATACATTTTAATTTAATTGCAAATAAAATGCAATCAAATGTCTGAAAACATTCAATTCAGTTCACACTTAAGTATATACTTTTAAAGTATATTATTTCTGTAATAAAAGTATGCTAAAGTGTACTTCTTTTTCACAACGCCAGCAAATGCAAAAAGAGCAAAAATGACAGCAGAAGCTCACAGCAAGAGTGGAAAAGCAAAGGCGGAGAGTAAAGCAAAAGAAAGAGTGAAATCTCCCTTAATAGTCACCATTAATGCAAGAGAAAATAATTGCTTATTCAAAAAGCAACCTGCTGCTAAATGGGTTAGTACTAATTCATTTAAGACTAGCAGTTTGACAGTATTTACAAAGTTCATGAAGAACTTCATGCATTTATACACATACCTCACATAAAATATGTATACCAAACAGCATCCCAGCAATTGTTTCAAATCATGATAAATTCATCTTTCCAGTTTAGATGAAAAGATTTGTTTTGATTCATGAATGGAACCATCACCAGCAATGCAAAACCGCAAATGGCACAAAGAGCAAAACATCACAGAGCAATTCCTCATCTGACTTCAACAACCTGCAGGAGCAATCTTACATTGACCAAGCAGATCTTCGCTCCCCCTTGTACTGGGAGAATCCTTAATCTGTATAAGATGATCAATACGACCTGAAACACAGGGAGCTTCTGTAACTGACCTACACAACATCAGCTCAACATCAGTGCACCCCAACACATTTCATCAAAGAGAGCGAACAGGAAACTAAACGGGTTTTAAAAAGTAGACCTGCATGCTCAAAGCAAAAGTAAAGCACATAAGGAAAAAGAATGTATAGCCTACATCAAAACAGCTCAGGTTTGAGGGACAAGATTACAGTTTATGTCAAGTTTAGGTTTAAACCATGCAGGGTTAGTAATTCACCTATCATTTCCCTCTGATTTTAAGGATAAGTTATGGGTTGGGATAGGGTTAAGACTACATTTTCAGACAGTAATGTTGTTCCAGAATGTCTTACTTACTTGGCAGAATCATGGGTGACCACATAAATCATACGCAACTGTATTTCATAAACAGCTGGGGAAAGGTAAAGAGAGAAGACAGACAAAAAAAGATGTGTTGGAGAACTCACGAGGACCGAGGAGATACCCAGCACTGTTGAGGGTCCATCCTCTCTTCTCTTTTGCCTGTTGTATAGAATTTAGAAATATATTTATATAAATACATTTAACCCCAATTACACAAATAATTGTTTTCTCTAGCAATAGTTTGTAAGTCCTTAATAATCTTAATATATTTTTTGTTTAAATCTGTCATCCAAACTAAAATCATAGAAATATCACACACTGTAAAAATAAATAAATAAATTGGCTCTACCTTACATTTTCAGGTACAATCAACTTGGATGTTTAAGTCATTTCCACTTAAATTACATTAAACTGATTTTAATCTTGTATAAGGTTGAAAATTGCTTGATGAGTTAAAGCAATGTAAAAATATATGTTGTCATAACTTATTGATCATATACTTTTTTGTGTATTTTTAGCTTAAAAAATGCCGGGGTTTTTTAGCCATTTACGTTTATGCTGTTATTTTTCTGACAAACCCAATGCCATGTGCCGTTGTATTGGAGCAGGTTGTCACAAAGGTCAACGTACTTTTTTTTTTTTCACGCAACAACAGTGGAAATGTTTCTTTTTAATAGCGAATACTTTTTAAGGCACGTGTTTAAACAGAACTGACTTCAAGAAAAAGCCACCCTGAGAATAATTCACTCGAGTAAAAAAAATAATAATTGTGACAACTTGCCCCGGTCTGCCCTATAACAGTATTTCCCCGAGGATCTTTTCGAAATACCAGCAGTTTTCAACTTTTCCGCGAATTCTAATTTAATTTCCATTAAAACATACAGTATTAAATAATGAAAGAAATAATTTTGAATCAAAGTAACTCTTACCGCAATCACCATTCCGAGTGTTTCCGAAAGAAAAGCACATACAATAAGAGACGCACAAACTCCAGCGACACACCTGTTCATCTGAAACAGCATTATTGAAGCGTTATTATAAAACATACAGAACGTGCATAACCAAACAAGCAAAAAGAAAACAGGGAGAACGAGAACTTACCCTGAGTTTCAGTTGGGTCTTTGGAGAGTAAAAACAGTTCTAGTAAAATAATTCCTGCTTCTTCCTTGCTCGTGGTGCTCTGATCCTCCTGGAATCGGAGGCTTTTATTGAAAGGGAATGTCTCACCTCTGACGTATAGGTGAAAGACAGTCTCTTCATCATTGACGACAGAGCAAGTTACCAATCGAGTCCATGTCCATGAGATCATTTGATTAACGTCTTTTTGATTATTGTAGCTATAAGTCACGGTTTTAGACGCCACTCAATGACCACTAGTGATATTATGGATTTTAGACATGTATCTAGTTTGACATTCCCAGCTCAGCATAGCTTCACACATTTTACAATAACAGAAATAGTATTTTGCTTCACAGTTAATGTTTTTGCGGACCAATAAATTAGTACATTTTATATAGCCTATGGGTCAATGACTAATAATGATCTCCGAGATGATAAAATGGAGAAATCTTTAGATTTAGAAATGCAACCTTTCTATTCATGCATTTTTAACCTCAAGAAATGAATTGATACACACTTATTTTAAGTCATACAAAATTCAACTCAGTCAGTTTAATGTAATTTAAGTTGAAATGACTTAAACATCCAAGTTGATTGTACTTAAAAATGTAAGACAGCAATTTTTTTTTAAGGTGTACCATTTTACTTTATGCAATACGTGAGCCATAAATGTGTAGACCCATTCAATACAATGTATCTATGCACTGTATCTAATTTGCACATTAATGTGTTCTTGGGGCAACATGTAATGACAAATAAATGTAATAATGGGAGAATTCACGTAGTCAACATTTTCATAATAATATAATATTTCATAGGAATATTGATATATAATTTCCTCCCATATTCACACATTCCCATATTCCTTATGTCCTCTACAGTTTTGTAACAGAAAGTCCTATTTTGATTAGAAACCCCATAACATTTTCCTGAGATGTTGATTTATGACAATTTGAAAAGTGCTACATTTGAATGTCAGTCATTTTTAATAACCAATAAGTTGTTGTCCGCTAAACATTTGGTATCTCTGAAAAGCCCTGAATGTGCTCTTTATAGGACATTCAGGACAGACTTAAAACGGTGACATTTATGGTGTCAGAGAAATTCGCTAAAATATAATGTCCACTACATCACTCTCCATGTTCACTATTCCCCACTATTCAAACCACAAGTGGCCATTTTGAAATGCTTTATTGAGTGCTGAAGTCAATATGGGTTCATTTGTTCATGTGGGTGGATTGTACATTCCAACATATCGCAATTTCACAAAGCCATTATTTGACCTTGAGATATGTCCTGCTTCCAAGTAAACATACTGGCTGGCAATCACGAAAATAACAATTACTCCCAAAATAATGAACAAGATGAATAGAAGTCTGATTGCTCTGCTCAAAAGGCTTTGTTCCTTCTGTTGGAAAGGACTCTCAGATTCCTTATTGCCTATTTCCGTGCGTTTGGTTTGAGTCTGTGTGACGGTCTCCTCCATCTGCTTCTCAGTTTCTTGAGAGCCACGTTCTTGAGTGTCTGCAGGGCATTTCTTCTGATGATCTCCCTGACCAATTGGATGGATGACGGAGGAAGCTGTTGGTGATGAGGTCCTTGATGAAATGGAACAGAGTGCACACTATTAATCTTCTGTGTAGGCCTATTGTTAGATTATTGTAATTTAGAAAAACACCTGAATAAATTGCAGACATTTTAGATGAAATGAATACAATCATTAAATCCCATACAATATTAGGTTACACTTTATTTGAAGGTGCCATTTGTTACAGTGTAATTATATAGGCCTATAGGTACGGACCTACATGTACTTGCTATAGGGATAGGGTAGGATTGTGATTTGGTTGAGGGTTAGTTGCATGTAATTGTGCATAATTTACTGTTGTTATTTTGTTAAGTACATGTAACATGTAACAACTATGGACACTAAAATAAAGTGTTACCCAGTATCAGTGTAGCACATATTCAGCAGTACAGCCTTCTCATATAAAGAGGAAAAGGAAGTTTACCTTGCAAGCTGTCCCTGGTTTAAATTTAGGTTCGTTGTGTTTATACTAATGAGTAATCTGAAAACTGCTCGAGAACGGCAGTGACCGCCAGACTCGTCTTTGTTCATGGCCGAAGATGTCTCAATCATCTATGAGACAAAAACAATATATATTATTCCAATTGTCATTCATTATATAGTTTCGGCTATTGTGTGAATTATAACCGTCTAAAAAACGCGTAACTTATTCTGATCTGTGGAGGTTCGTCTCGCGAAATGCACAGCCTAGCCTACTGACCGTTTGGGTCAACTGACGCAGCTAAACGTCAATAGATAATAATAAATAAAAAAGACAGAACATTTTGTTATATTTGAGATGCGTAAATATAAGAGACTGTCACATAATTACAGTAGCCTAACTTAACTAATAATTAATCGACGTATTCAGAACCGTTGAAAGCTTTTGAAATCTATAGGCTAGCTTCTGTCTTTAGTGAAACGTTTGAACGCTGCTTGACACCGGCTATTAAAAGGCCTAACGTTGCGTGTAAGATTCCTTCGCTGCCTGATTTCAGCTAGCATTGCTTATTACCTTCTTACTTCTCACCTCAAATTCAAACGAAGACATCGGAAGAGAAACAAACCTAATAGCCCTAGTTATTGTGTTTAGAATAAATCAAACTCAGTCACTATAGCCTCTTGCTTTTGAAGTCCGTCTTTTGTTGCATGTCTGTTCCGTGTTACTGTTATTTTGAACATAATTAAAAATCATAGGACTAGTGTTGCCGTGGTTACCTAACGTTAACCGCCGCAGTCGAAGCGACATTCTCACACAAGTCAACTGAACCTATCAGACTAAACAGTTAAAAAAAATTGTCATCCATCTTTTTGGGAAGATTGAAACGTTTGATAACACTTCCTAAAACTCCTACCTAAAACATAAAGTCATCTATATGTTAATCATATTGTAATTTACAGGAATGCGAATAGCATCATCGCATCACGCCTTTATTAGAAACCCTTTCTTATTAAAAATAAACTAAAATCAATATTTATGTATTCATTAATTTGCAAAGATTTTTAATTGGCTTTTAAGATGCCGTACATTTTTATTTAGATGAACTTTTTAAAGTAGGCCTACAAATCAACTATTTTAAATGAACTAGCCTGAGTGATTATGCTGCTCAGATTAGCGATTAGCTCAGATGAGTGATTAGCCTCTCTAGTGTGAGCAGCATATCAATTTCAGACTAATTTTCTCATTTATTCGACAAGAACTGAGTGTTGACTTTTTATGTCCTAAATAAGTAGGTCTATGTTGCATTTCACAGCCATAATTACACTCTCTTTGTCCCTCAGGTCTATTATAAGATCACATCAAAGAAAACCATGATTTGACTCATTATGACGCATGATGTCCTGATGACCACAACTGACTCCTACTTATTACACTTATCCGATTTGTGGTGGATTTTCTTTTCTTATCTGAAGAAGACTTCCTGTAGTATAGGCCTATATTCAGATATACTTTCAAATCAGCAGTCTTTTAGTCATGGTTAGCAAATGAGCAAAAACAAACAAATTCATATTCTTGTCACACGTTTGATCTTTTTGTGTGTTCAGATTTGTCTCTAGGGAAACCAACCTAGTAGGTACCATAAACCTTTTTATTTTAGTAAAATAAGTTTATTTTAGAGTCTTAACCGGCAGAGCATTTCCTCCTTTTGCGCCATTTAACATTATTGTCACTTATATTGTGGTTCCACACAGCTGTCAGTTTCTCACCTCTGTTGAGCATAAATGTTTGTTGTGTTTCTGATGGAACTAAAGATACGCTCTGCTTGGATGCCAGGTTGTGTTTAGCTATAGAGACTGGATGAAACTGAAGTGCAAGACAAGGTAATGTGGTTCAAATTAGAGTCTCAAAATGTCAGGAGGAAAATTCGGGCTTTACACTCTTAAAAATAAAGTTTCCAAAAGAGGTTTTTTGTAGCAATGCCATTGAAAAACTGGAAGTATGTAACCAGCATGTTGATATCATGAAGTGACCATGTGTAAATGCCCCCTAATAAACATCTTGTGTTTTTTGTTTGTCTTTGTTTAGGACTCCAGCTGCACCCTAGAGAGTGTGGCCACGTCCAGTCTTTCACAGCAGTATTTTCAATGGAAAACTACAATTGATAGCATTAACAATAACTTTTGCTTAGAAAAAATATGCACTTTTAGATGGTTATCATGCTGCTCTTGCCCTTTGGCATACAGACAAATAATTTAGACGTTAATTTGTACCAAACTGGTCTGACTCCAAGTTGATTAGGTTGGTGTGATTAGGTTATACTGTATACAGGGTCAAGAAAAGACGCTTGTATGAAATTTAACATAATCAACGGTATAATTTGGTTAGTAGTGAGATATGGCATGTTTAAGTAAAGGATCTCTGATAGTCACTCCATTGTTTGTTTTCCAAGACAATATTATGTTCAGGTTTGCTCAGAAGAACTGCACCAGAAAGACTCGTATTTGGGATAAATAACAATACTCAGTTTCAGAGGTGAGTAGCCTACCTGAAAACCATACTACAGTAAATGTACAGATACTACAGGGGAAATGACTCCATTATAAGTTACAAGTTACCAATTGCACAGGAGTAAAAGTCTTAGAGCCTACAAAATCCAAACCGGATAGGCCTCTATGTATTGAAGTAACAGTAGGCCTACTTAAGTCTTTTACTCATAATCAGAGGTGGACAAAGTACACATTTTCCCACATGCTGTCAGCAGAGAAAAAAAATTATTATGTTAATCATAAAGAAAACCCTCGCATTTTTAATACAAAATGTTTTTTTAACATTTATTCAATTGATTGTTCAGTTATCAAATGTAACTTCTGTAGCTTGTCATCGCATTATTGATGAAAGTTTTTGATGACAATAATAAGGGGCATTTTCTGCACATACATGGACGTAGGATACATCACGATGAGCAGAAAATCTCCACCATGTCAGGTCACACTAGCACACTGTCAGATATCCTCTCACACACTCCTGCAATAACAAGCTAAAGCCTGCTGACTTTTAGTGCTTTTAGAGCAATCTCCTCTGACGCTACCATCAAAGGAAATGGGACACATCACAAAATATAAATGATTAGGTCTGTTATAAGGCAGGATGAGGCTTAAGATCAGGAGGGCTGGGTGAATGTACTAACCCATTGTCAGAGGAGAAAAACAGCACAGGGACACGGGTGACGTCTTGAAGAACACAGTGGGAGACATTAGCTCAACGCTCCATTTCACTCTGCTTCCCAGAAGTGTGCATCTTTCCGAAAGCTACATAACACCGTATTAGCATTACAATGGTAGATTGGTGACAATCCTTGTGTGGAAGCTATTTAAATAATGGAGTGGGATTAGGGGTTTGAAATATGTATTAAAAAACTGGATTTCACCTCAGTGGATGGGGACTCTAAGGAGACCTGAAGAGAAATCCATGCAAAATATTTCTTGCACATTACAAGTTTCCCTCAGAATAAGCACAAAGAGACGGCATGGAAAGACAGTCCACGTGCTGGAGTTTTGCAAGGCAAGCTGAAAATTGATCTTTGTGGTCTTTACGTGCCATTTCTTACTAAATTGATTAAAATGAAAGGGGACAGGAAAGATCAGGGTTTTGATTTCTGTCCATTTGAAGTCCAGACACATTATCAGCATTTTATCAGCATATATATATATATGACCTCGAGCCAGTTTGCAACAATTACCAGTTTGCAACAATTATTAGTTAACACTAAGTTGCCAACACTTCGGAAAAAATAATGATTCGTCGTTACACTACATCCTTATGCATCGCTTTCTGCCAGGACTTTTACGTGCTTTTCCCAAATAACGGAAGTGACCTCGACGTCCGGGTTAGCAGTAGCATGAGCCGTCAGGCAAGTGTTATTTAAATAAACTCCTGATGTACTTACAAACTTTCCAATGCCTCGTTTTATGAGTACAGAACATATTCGTACTACTGTAGAAGTTTGGTACCATTCTGGGCATTATTAGTGGGGTTATTTACGGGATACATCCTTGGATCCATTAGCGCCTGCACTAAGCCATTCGGCTGATATCTCTAAATAAGCTCTAACTTTAATAATGTTCGACCCAGAAGAAAAAAGCTTCTGGGGGGTGTTTGGCTCGAGGTCATGATGCAAAGGACCCTAGGTTGATTTTACGCTGAACCATCCCTTTAATGGACAGATACGGCTGAGCTTCTGTTTACGTTCGCTGATCAATGTTTATATGTGAATGAAAGACTAAGTTCAATCTGTTCATCATATAAAGCGATCAAGTCTCTTCAGAAAATGTGGACTAAACCACTCAATTCATATGGATTAGTTTTATGATCTCTTTATGAACTATTTATTTGAAGCGTCAAAGTTGTAGTTGCGTAGCTGTCAATGGAGGGACAGAAATCTCTCAGATTTCATCAAAAATATCTTCATTTGTGTTCTGAAGATGAACGAAAGTGGTTATAAATATAGTTATTGTTTTTTTATGTGAACTGGGCTTAAATTGGTCATAGGCTATTAGTCAGAAATAAAGCATATGGCCAAGGGAAGTAGCTCGTATGAACGTTCAAACCTTGCCATCGAATCATGGACAATGTCCTGCATGCATGACACATGGCCTCTGTCCTAAACCTCTTGTTCTAGACTTTAATGAAAGCTTTATTGTGTTGTGTCAGACAGTAATTCTGAGCAAATACCCAAAGTGTGTCTGCCTCCTGTCAGTATCGACAAAACAGTCTTTACAAATGTTGTTTAAACTTCTGTGCTGCATGCTTTAAATTGAGTTAAAGGTCAAAGTTTCAGTTCTAACGGATAAAAATGAGCCACATAACTCTGAGTCACAGAAATGGACAAATCTAAAAAATAAATGCTAAAAAACAAAGTCTTAAATAATTTTTTCTTCAACCATTGATTATATATATATATATGAAGAGTTCAGATGCAAAAGCCTCTAAGTGCCATCTGAAATTTTCTTCTAGGATGATCATTTTTATCAAGCTCGTATATTTAAGTTCAGTAATTTCACTTAAATGACAATTAATAGGTAATTTTCTTTGCCATTTAAGTGAAATTACTGAACTTAAATATACGAGCTTGATAAAAATGATCATTCTAGAAGAAAATTTCAGATGGCACCTAGAGGCTTTTGCATCTGAACTCTTCATATATATATATATATATATATATATATATATATATATATATATATATATATACACACACACACACACATATATATATGTTACTGTTACTACAGTATATACTTTATGTTAAAAATATATATCAAAATATATTTTATGAAGCTACCAAGCTACCTTAAGACACTCTATTCTGTCCTTTTCTTACATAATAATGTCTAATTGTGTCTAATTTTGTCCAAAGAACTCTTTGTCAAAAGAAACCTGATAGAAGGCATGAAGTATATTAGCAAAAACCATTGACATGTGTAAATTACACTCAATTCATCAGTTCTTTACTACCTTCGTAATAAAAGAGCACAACATTAGCAATTTCAAAACATTATAGTGTCATACTGCAATTATGGGTTATTTGGAAAGATAGGGCATAATAGCTCACACACTCCGCGAACACGTTTATCTTACTGTGATGCGCTAGTTCAACACGCTGGGAAAATGTTGCACAAGCTCATAAACTTCTGAGTGGCAGCAATGCCATGGCCATTTATGTCATAACATCGTTCCTACGATGCTTTCAAGATGTCCCATTTATTTTACAGCTTTGTTTTTTAATGTCACTCACTGATAAAAATCACGTTTGTTCCTTTCACAGACAGTCGTTTCTTTTGACTCTGTGGACTTAAACTTAAATTAAAGAGACTATATATATATAGATAGATAGATAGATAGATAGATAGATAGATAGATAGATAGATAGATAGATAGATAGATAGATAGATAGATAGATAGATAGATAGATAGATAGATAGATAGATAGATAGATAGTTGTGAACTGATGCAGCCATTTGTGAATCAAGTCCATCAAACTTTAGTTTTACCCACCACATGTGGGCTGATGTCCTCAGATTACACCGTATTACAGTGTAATTGAAGAATGTGAAAGTGTGTGTGAGGTGTTTGTCTCACTTCTCTCTCCTCACACACACACATCAAAGAGCTGCAGTCACCCTCCTTCTGATGACAGACAAAAACTCACTGCTGAAAGGAAACAAATGTTATCAGCGCTGCCATAACACTCGTCTGTTCTGTGTGTGAACCCTTTCCTTTCATATGTGTGTGCTATACATGAGCAGGAGAGTCTGTATATCTGTCTAAAATCTTTTTATCTGATGATATCTTTGATGCTTGTTGCTTAAAGGGGTGGTATAATGCCCTTTTCATAAAGTGTAAAATAAATCTCTGATGTCCCCAGAGTGTGTATGTGAAGTTTTAGCTTAAAATACCCCACAGATATTCTTATATAGCATGTTAAAATTGTCACTTTTTGAGGGTGAGCAAAAACACACAATTTTTGTGTGTCCCTTTAAATGCAAATGAGCTGTTGCTCCCGGCACAGAGGGCGGAGCTTCAGGAGCTGGTGTGTGTGTGTGTGTGTGTGTGTGTGTGTGTGTGTGTGTGTGTGTGTGTGTGTG